>NC_069501.1:1139835088-1139932588 GCF_027579735.1 Bombina bombina | reverse complement strand
GGGCAGAGAGCTCCAGTCCGACTCAGACGCCAGCAAGGTGGAGGTGGAGTACTGGTTTGGGCTGGTATCATCAAAGATGAGCTTGTGGGGCCTTTTCGGGTTGAGGATGGAGTCAAGCTCAACTCCCAGTCCTACTGCCAGTTTCTGGAAGACACCTTCTTCAAGCAGTGGTACAGGAAGAAGTCTGCATCCTTCAAGAAAAACATGATTTTCATGCAGGACAATGCTCCATCACACGCGTCCAAGTACTCCACAGCGTGGCTGGCAAGAAAGGGTATAAAAGAAGAAAATCTAATGACATGGCCTCCTTGTTCACCTGATCTGAACCCCATTGAGAACCTGTGGTCCATCATCAAATGTGAGATTTACAAGGAGGGAAAACAGTACACCTCTCTGAACAGTGTCTGGGAGGCTGTGGTTGCTGCTGCATGCAATGTTGATGGTGAACAGATCAAAACACTGACAGAATCCATGGATGGCAGGCTTTTGAGTGTCCTTGCAAAGAAAGGTGGCTATATTGGTCACTGATTTGTTTTTGTTTTGTTTTTGAATGTCAGAAATGTATATTTGTGAATGTTGAGATGTTATATTGGTTTCACTGGTAAAAATAAATAATTGAAATGGGTATATATTTGTTTTTTGTTAAGTTGCCTAATAATTATGCACAGTAATAGTCACCTGCACACACAGATATCCCCCTAAAATAGCTAAAACTAAAAACAAACTAAAAACTACTTCCAAAAATATTCAGCTTTGATATTAATGAGTTTTTTGGGTTCATTGAGAACATGGTTGTTGTTCAATAATAAAATTAATCCTCAAAAATACAACTTGCCTAATAATTCTGCACTCCCTGTATATATATATATATATATATATATATATATATACATTGCATTTTTAACACTGAAGAGGTTATTTGCTTTCCTTTGAATAGGAGAAAGACGTTGCACAAGCAGACCATTATGCAGACTTAGCTGTATCGTCTGATCGGTACAATCCATCAGCGCTAACAAATAAAGGGAATGCTGTGTTTGTTAATGGTGATTATGAAAAAGCAGCTGAATACTACAGAGAAGCTCTGAGAAATGATTCTTCTTGCACAGAGGCACTGTATAATCTTGGTGAGTATAGTGCAAACGAGTCATGAAACACATTCTTGTAATTTATAGAAAATATCACTCAGTATGTTGCTGTTATACTGTCAAACTGACCTGCCAAAAGTGTTTGACTGCACAGATTCACATGCTGCACTGTGGAGATATTAGGGGGGTCTTGTGCACCCCATTAATTACTGTTACACCCCAAAACTGAAAACACAAACCTTACACAAAGCAAAGATAGAAGTAAAATAAAATAAATATTGTCAGTGTTTGTACCCCCTTAATGTAACACAAAACAAACTCCTAACTTTTTTAAATCTGTGACTCATGGTAAACATACTAATAATGTAAATGATACCATAAGGCATTTCCAGGGCTTTTTTGATTTTCAGAACTTTTTACAGTAGGCACTATGCATTCTGGTAGGTAGGTTTTAAAAATAAAAGTTATAACAACCAGAATAGTAGGGATTGGACTCAAATCCATCTAATTATTTGATTATGAGGATGAAAGAAGGGTCTATGATAGCACATTCATTTGTTACTCAATATCAGATTTGTATAGAGTGAGAAATTATCAAATCTGCTTAGTTCCCTTATAATATGGCGAGATCGGAAATGATTCTCAGTATTTATTTTCCTTTCTCCCTGCGTTGAAGTAGGTGTAGTCTCTTGCTTGTACACAGTATTATGGGGAATACAAAGTACAGTCCTTGCTTGGTGCTGCCCAGTGTTCTCCACATACTATTTTGCTAGCTAGGTCCTGACGTAGCTGGGTGTTGCATCATTTAAAGGTACATGAAACCCAAACTGTTTCTTTTATGATTTAGGTAGAACATACATTTTTAAACAGCTTCCCAGTTTACTTCTATTATCAATTTTGCTTTATTCTTTTGCTATCCTTTGTTGAAGGAGCAGCAATGCACTACTAGAAGCTAGCTGAATACATTGATAAGCCAATGACAAGAAGCATATATGTGCAGCCACCAATCAGTAGCTAGCTCTGAGCTCCTGAACCTACTAATTTGCTTAGTACTCTTGGTATCCGTTGTTGAAAAAACATTACGTTTTTTCAACAATGGATACCAAGAGAACTAAGCAAATTAGATAATGGAAATAAATTGTAAAATTGTTTAAAATTATATGCTCTACCTAAATGATAAAGGAAAAATGTTTGGGGTTCATGTCCCTTTAAAATTATCAGGCTGGTGTGCCCATTAAATAGGTTCTAGGGATAACAATAGCTACCTTGAGAGGTGCTATAGTGCGACAATAAATTTGTTTGAAAATAAAATGAGCATCTCATTTTTACAATGTAGTGTCTCTTTAAATTATTTACATTGTAGTGTCTCTTTAAATTATTTACAATACAGTGTCTCTTTAAATTATTTACAATGCAGTGTCTCTTTAAATTATTTACAATACAGTGTCTCTTTAAATTATTTACAATACAGTGTCTCTAAATTATTTACAATACAGGTGTCTCTAAATTATTTACAATGCAGTGTCTCTTTAAATTATTTACAATGCAGTGTCTCTTTAAATTATTTACAATACACTGTCTCTTTAAATTATTTACAATACACTGTCTCTTTAAATTATTTACAATACACTGTCTCTTTAAATTATTTACAATGCAGTGTCTCTTTAAATTATTTTTCTCTTGTAAGGTGTATCCAGTCCACGGATCATCCATTACTTGTGGGATATTCTCATTCCCAACAGGAAGTTGCAAGAGGACACCCACAGCAGAGCTGTAATATAGCTCCTCCCCTAACTGTCATAGCCAGTCATTCTCTTGCAACTCTCAACAAGCTAGGATGTTGTAGGAGAGAGTGGTTAAATATAGTTAGTTTATTTTCTTCAATCTTACATCAACCATCGAGGGGGAACAAGAAGTTCCCTAGAGATGTTAGAAGTTTCAAAAATAATTCACTGGGCAGAGATTCACTCTTGCCACCTATCAGCTATCCATATCCCAGGTGTAGAGCACTGGGAGGCGGATTTTCTAAGTTGTCAGACTTTTCATCCGGGAGAGTGGGAACTCCATCCGGAGGTATTTGCACAACTAATTCTCCGTTGGGGCAAACCAGAACTGGATCTCATGGCGTCTCGCCAGAACGCCAAGCTTCCGTGTTACGGATCCAGGTCCAGGGATCCCAAGGCGACACTGATAGATACTCTAGCAGCGCCCTGGTCTTTCAACCTGGCTTATGTGTTTCCACCGTTTCCTCTGCTCCCTCGATTGATTGCTAAGATCAAGCAGGAGAGAGCATCGGTGATTCTGATAGCACCTGCGTGGCCACGCAGGACCTGGTATGCTGATCTAGTGGACATGGCATCCTTTCCACCATGGTCTCTGCCTCTGAGACAGGACCTTCTACTTCAGGGTCCTTTCAACCATCCAAATCTAATTTCTCTGAGGCTGACTGCCTGGAGATTGAATGCTTGATTTTATCAAAGCGTGGCTTCTCCGAGTCAGTTATTGATACCTTAATACAGGCACGAAAGCCTGTCACCAGGAAAATTTACCATAAGGTATGGCGTAGATATCTTTATTGGTGTGAATCCAAGGGTTACTCATGGAGTAAGGTCAGGATTCCTAGGATTTTATCTTTTCTCCAAGAAGGTTTGGAAAAAGGATTGTCAGCTAGTTTCTTAAAGGGACAGATTTTTGCTCTGTCTATTCTTTTGCACTAGTGTCTGGCAGATGTTCCAGACGTTCAGGCATTTTGTCAGGCTTTAATTTGAATCAAGCCTGTGTTTAAACCTGTTGCTCCACCATGGAGCTTAAACTTGGTTCTTAAGGTTCTTCAAGGAGTTCCGTTTGAACCTCTTCATTCCATAGATATCAAACTTTTATCTTGGAAAGTTCTTTTATTTTTTTTTTGGTAGCTATTTCCTCGGCTCGTAGAGTCTCTGAGCTATCTGCCTTACAATGTGATTCTCCTTATCTGATTTTTCATACGGATAAGGTAGTCCTGCGTACCAAACCTGGGTTCTTACCTAAGGTGGTATCTAACAAGAATATCAATCAAGAGATTGTGGTTCCATCCTTGTGTTACACAATCTGGACGTGGTCTGTGCTTTAAAGTTTTACTTACAAGCTACTAAAGATTTTCGTCAAACATCTGCTTTGTTTGTTGTCTACTCTGGACAGAGGAGAGGTCAAAAGGCTTTGGCAACCTCTTTTTCTTTTTGGCTAAGAAGCTTAATCCGCTTAGCCTATGAGACTGCTGGACAGCAGCCTCCTGAAAGGATTACAGCTCATTCCACTAGAGCTGTGGCTTCCACTTGGGCCTTTAAAAATGAGGCTTCTGTTGAACAGATTTGCAAGGCGGCGACTTGGTCTTCGCTTCATACTTTTTCAAAATTTTACAAATTTGATACTTTTGCTTCTTCGGAGGCTATATTTGGGAGAAAGGTTTTACAGGCAGTGGTCCCTTCCATTTAAGTTCCTGCCTTGTCCCTCCCTTCATCCGTGTACTTTAGCTTTGGTATTGGTATCCCACAAGTAATGGATGATCCGTGGACTGGATACACCTTACAAGAGAAAAGACAATTTATGCTTACCTGATAAATTTATTTCTCTTGTGGTGTATCCAGTCCACGGCCCGCCCTGTCATTTTAAGGCAGGTAATTTTTAAATTTAAACTACAGTAACCACTACACCCTATGGTTCCTCCTTTCTCGGCTTGTTTTCGGTCGAATGACTGGCTATGACAGTTAGGGGAGGAGCTATATTACAGCTCTGCTGTGGGTGTCCTCTTGCAACTTCCTGTTGGGAATGAGAATATCCCACAAGTAATGGATGATCCGTGGACTGGATACACCACAAGAGAAATAAATTTATCAGGTAAGCATAAATTGTGTTATTTTTTGGCATTCTTATTTATTTTAGGTTTGACTTACAAGAAATTAAACCGCCTGGAAGAAGCTTTGGATTGTTTCCATAAACTGCATGCAATTCTCAGAAATAGCGCTCAAGTTCTAAGTCAGATTTCAAGCTTGTATCCTTTTTATGTCAAGTACTGGTTTTGCTAAAATATTAGTTCTACAACTTTTTTCACCTAAAACGTTATTTTACCAAATGATATTGTTGCTGTTTGTTCACGGTATGAAAACAGAGCCGGATATACAGAAAGTGCTGATTGCACCAATGTCAAGTGATCCTCTAATCTAGGGAGGCAGGAGAAGAGTCTACTTAACATGACATACAAACATTTCTTCCATGATTTAGATAGAGCTCGTCATTTTAAACAACTTAAAATGTACGTCTATTATCACATTTTCTTTGTTCTTTTTTTATCGTTTGTTGAAAAGCTGGGATGTAAGCTCAGGCACATGCCTGGATCACTATATAGCAGTAGTTTTGCAACAATCTTATCCATTTATAAGAGTACTAGAGGCCACACTACTTCCTTCCATGTAGTGCTCCAGACACCTACCTATGTATCTCTTCAACAAAGAATAACATGGGAACAAAGCAAAATTGATAATAGAAGTACATTTGAAACTTTCTTTAAATTGTAATCTCTGTCTGAATCACAAAATATTTTTTTTGGGGTTTCATATCCCTTTTAAGATGTAAAACACCTCTTAATTTTATATAAAAATTATGATTTATTCCATGTTCCCTAGCAAGGCCAAAAACTGAAACTGTAACCTACTTTTTCAAATTGCTGCAAATTTCCTAAACCAGCTGTTTACTTTGCAGCATTTACAAGCTACAGAATTTGTTTATTGGCTGCTCTTGGGAGCATGGAACAAGCACAATGTTTAGAAAAAAGCAAGAGGTGTTTAATATCATTTCTCCAACATTGGTGTGTCCGGTCCACGGCGTCATCCTTACTTGTGGGAAATATCTCTTCCCCAACAGGAAATGGCAAAGAGTCCCAGCAAAGCTGGCCATATAGTCCCTCCTAGGCTCCGCCCACCCCAGTCATTCTCTTTGCCGTTGCACAGGCAACATCTCCACGGAGATGGTTAAGAGTTTTTTGGTGTTTAAATGTAGTTTTTTATTCTTCTATCAAGTGTTTGTTATTTTAAAATAGTTCTGGTATGTACTATTTACTCTGAAACAGAAAAGGATGAAGATTTCTGTTTGTGAGAGGAAGATGATTTTAGCAGACAGTAACTAAAATCGATTGCTGTTTCCACATAGGACTGTTGAGATGAAGTAACTTCAGTTGGGGGAAACAGTTAGCAGACTTTTCTGCTTAAGGTATGACTAGCCATATTTCTAACAAGACCATGTAATGTTGGAAGGCTGTCATTTCCCCTCATGGGGACCGGTAAGCCATTTTCTTAGTCAAACAAACAGAATAAAGGGCTTAATATGGGCTATAAAACTGGTAGACACTTTTATGGGCTAAATCGATTGCTTTATTTGGGCATTTTATTCATGTTTATGCTGATATTTCACATTTATAAACTTGGGGAACGTTTATTAAACAGCAGGCACTATGTTAGACACCTTTTCCAGTCAGGGGGCCTTCCTAGTTGTAGGCAGAGCCTCATTTTCGCGCCATTACTGCGCAGTTGTTTTTTGAGAGCAGGACATGCAGATGCATGTGTGAGGATCTCTGAAAGTTGCTGGAAAAGTTTCTAGAAGGCGTCACTTGGTATCGTATTCCCCTCTGGGCTTGGTTAGGTCTCAGCATAGGCTATAGCTGGGACTGTATAGGGGTTAAATTTGTAAACGGCTCCGGTTCCGTTATTTTAAGGGTTAAAGCTCTGAAATTTGGTGTGCAATACTCTTAATGCTTTAAGACACTGTGGTGAAATTTTGGTAATTTTTGAACAATTCCTTCATACTTTTTCACATATTCAGTAATAGTGTTTTCTGTTTAAAATTTAAAGAGACAGTAACGGTTTTGTTTTAAAACGTTTTTCTCTTGTTAAGTGTATCCAGTCCACGGATCATCCATTACTTATGGGATATTAACTCCTCCCCAACAGGAAGTGCAAGAGGATTCACCCAGCAGAGCTGCTATATAGCTCCTCCCCTAACTGCCATTACCAGTCATTCTCTTGCACCTAACGAATAGATAGGATGTGTGAGAGGACTGTGGTGATTATACTTAGTTTCATACCTTCAATCAAAAGTTTGTTATTTTATAATAGCACCGGAGTGTGTTATTCCTTCTCTGGTAGAATTTGAAGAAGAATCTACCTGAGTTTTTCTATGATTTTAGCCGGAGTAGTTAAGATCATATTGCTGTTTCTCGGCCATCTGAGGAGAGGTAAACTTCAGATCAGGGGACAGCGGGCAGATTAATCTGCAAAGAGGTATGTAGCAGCTTATTATTTTCTGACAATGGAATTGATGAGAAAATTCTGCCATACCGATATAATGTAAACTCAGCCTTAAATGCAGTAGCAGCAACTGGTATCAGGCTGTCATGTATGTATATTTTACACTTCAGTATTCTGGGGAATGGCACTTCACTGGAATTATACTGTATGCATAAAACTTAGCCTAATTTGCAGGGACTAGCAACAGGCTTTTTAATAACACTCAATTTATTAATGTTAAACGTTTTTTGCTGGCATGTAAAATCGTTTAATTTTCTGAGGTACTGGGTGAAAAAATGTTTTGGGCACTATTTTTTTCCACTTGGCAGTCGTTTTATTTAATTTATGACAGTTTACTGATCTCTCTCACTGTTATGTGTGAGGGGGAGGGGCCTTTTTTGGTGCTTTTGCTACGCATCAAAAAATTCAGTCAGAAGTTTGTCTTCCCTGCATGATCCGGTTCATCTCTACAGAACTCAGGGGTCTTCAAAACTTGTTTTGAGGGAGGTAATCACTCACAGCAGAGCTGTGAGATTGTAGTTGACTGTGATAAAAAAACGTTTATTTCTGTATTTTTTTTTTTTTTTTTTTCTGCTATCAGGGTTAGTTATCCTTTGCTAATGGGAGCAATCCTTTGCTAAAATTGTGTTTTTTACAAAGATTTGATGCTATAACTTTTCAGTTTATTAATTTTCAACTGTCATAACTTTTTCTGTGCTTCTTATAGGCACAGTACGTTTTCATATTATAGTAAATTACTTGAAAAGTATTTCCAAGTTGCTAGTTTATTTGCTAGTGTGTTAAACATGTCTGATTCAGAGGAAGATATCT
This sequence comes from Bombina bombina, assembly GCF_027579735.1. Classification (NCBI taxonomy): domain Eukaryota; kingdom Metazoa; phylum Chordata; class Amphibia; order Anura; family Bombinatoridae; genus Bombina; species Bombina bombina. Next base: position 1,139,924,358 of record NC_069501.1, on the reverse strand, counting down.
GTGCTATATGTGCTAAAGCCAAAGTGGAGCCCAATAGAAATTTATGTACTAACTGTATTGATGCTACTTTAAATAAAAGTCAATCTGTACAAATTGAACATATTTCACCAAACAACGAGGGGAGAGTTATGCCGACTAACTCGCCTCACGTGTCAGTACCTGCATCTCCCGCTCGGGAGGTGCGTGATATTGTAGCGCCGAGTACATCTGGGCGGCCATTACAAATCACATTACAGGATATGGCTACTGTTATGACTGAAGTTTTGGCTAAATTACCAGAACTAAGAGGTAAGCGTGATCACTCTGGGGTGAGAACAGAGTGCGCTGATAATATTAGGGCCATGTCAGACACTGCGTCACAATTTGCAGAACATGAGGACGGAGAGCTTCATTCTGCGGGTGACGGTTCTGATCCAAACAAACTGGATTCAGATATTTCAAATTTTAAATTTAAGCTGGAAAACCTCCGTGTATTACTAGGGGAGGTGTTAGCGGCTCTGAATGATTGTAACACAGTTGCAATACCAGAGAAAATGTGTAGGTTGGATAAATATTTTGCGGTACCGGCGAGTACTGACGTTTTTCCTATACCTAAGAGACTTACTGAAATTGTTACTAAGGAGTGGGATAGACCCGGTGTGCCGTTCTCACCCCCTCCGATATTTAGAAAGATGTTTCCAATAGACGCCACCACACGGGACTTATGGCAAACGGTCCCTAAGGTGGAGGGAGCAGTTTCTACTTTAGCTAAGCGTACCACTATCCCGGTGGAGGATAGCTGTGCCTTTTCAGATCCAATGGATAAAAAGTTAGAGGGTTACCTTAAGAAAATGTTTGTTCAACAAGGTTTTATATTGCAACCTCTTGCATGCATTGCGCCTGTCACGGCTGCAGCAGCATTTTGGTTTGAGTCTCTGGAAGAGACACTTGAATCAGCTCCATTAGATGAGATTACACACAAGCTTAAAGCCCTTAAGTTAGCTAACTCATTTATTTCAGATGCCGTAGTACATTTAACTAAACTTACGGCTAAGAATTCCGGATTCGCCATTCAGGCACGCAGAGCACTGTGGCTAAAATCCTGGTCAGCTGACGTTACTTCTAAATCTAAATTGCTTAATATACCTTTCAAAGGGCAGACCTTATTCGGGCCCGGGTTGAAAGAAATTATCGCTGACATTACAGGAGGTAAAGGCCATGCCCTGCCTCAAGACAGAGCCAAACCTAAGGCTAGACAGTCTAATTTTCGTTCCTTTAGTAATTTCAAAGCAGGAGCAGCATCAAATTCCTCTGCACCAAAACAGGAAGGAGCTGTTGCTCGCTACAGACAAGGCTGGAGACCTAACCAGTCCTGGAACAAGGGCAAGCAGGCCAGGAAACCTGCTGCTGCCCCTAAGACAGCATGAATCGAGGGCCCCCGATCCGGGAACGGATCTAGTGGGGGGCAGACTTTCTCTCTTCGCCCAGGCTTGGGCAAGAGATGTCCAGGATCCCTGGGCGTTAGAGATCATATCTCAGGGATACCTTCTAGACTTCAAATTCTCTCCCCCAAGAGGGAGATTTCATCTGTCAAGGTTGTCAACAAACCAAATAAAGAAAGAGGCGTTTCTACGCTGCGTACAAGATCTTTTATTAATGGGAGTGATCCATCCGGTTCCGCGGTCGGAACAAGGACAAGGGTTTTACTCAAATCTGTTTGTGGTTCCCAAAAAAGAGGGAACTTTCAGGCCAATCTTGGATTTAAAGATCCTAAACAAATTCCTAAGAGTTCCATCGTTCAAAATGGAAACTATTCGGACAATTTTACCCATGATCCAAAAGGGTCAGTACATGACCACAGTGGATTTAAAGGATGCTTACCTTCACATACCGATTCACAAAGATCATTACCGGTATCTAAGGTTTGCCTTTCTAGACAGGCATTACCAGTTTGTAGCTCTTCCATTCTGATTGGCTACGGCTCCGAGAATCTTCACAAAGGTTCTGGGTGCTCTTCTGGCGGTACTAAGACCGCGAGGAATTGCGGTAGCTCCGTACCTAGACGACATTCTGATACAAGCTTCAAGCTTTCAAACTGCCAAGTCTCATACAGAGTTAGTACTGGCATTTCTAAGGTTGCATGGATGGAAGGTGAACGAAAAGAAGAGTTCTCTCTTTCCACTCACAAGAGTTCCCTTCTTGGGGACTCTTATAGATTCTGTAGAAATGAAGATTTACCTGACAGAAGACAGGTTAACAAAGCTTCAAAATGCATGCCGTGTCCTTCATTCCATTCAACACCCGTCAGTAGCTCAATGCATGGAGGTGATCGGCTTAATGGTAGCAGCAATGGACATAGTACCCTTTGCACGTCTACATCTCAGACCGCTGCAATTGTGCATGCTAAGTCAGTGGAATGGGGATTACTCAGACTTGTCCCCTACTCTGAATCTGGATCAAGAGACCAGAAATTCTCTTCTATGGTGGCTTTCTCGGCCACATCTGTCCAGGGGGATGCCATTTAGCAGGCCGGACTGGACAATTGTAACAGACGCCAGCCTACTAGGTTGGGGCGCTGTCTGGAATTCTCTGAAGGCTCAGGGACAATGGAATCAGGAGGAAAGTCTCCTACCAATAAACATTCTGGAATTGAGAGCAGTTCTCAATGCCCTTCTGGCTTGGCCCCAGTTAACAACTCGGGGGTTCATCAGGTTTCAGTCGGACAACATCACGACTGTAGCTTACATCAACCATCAGGGAGGGACAAGAAGCTCCCTAGCAATGATGGAAGTATCAAAGATAATTCGCTGGGCAGAGTCTCACTCTTGCCACCTGTCAGCAATCCACATCCCGGGAGTGGAGAACTGGGAGGCGGATTTCTTAAGTCGTCAGACTTTTCATCCGGGGGAGTGGGAACTTCATCCGGAGGTCTTTGCCCAAATACTTCGACGTTGGGGCAAACCAGAGATAGATCTCATGGCGTCTCGACAGAACGCCAAGCTTCCTCGTTACGGGTCCAGATCCAGGGATCCGGGAGCGGTTCTGATAGATGCTTTGACAGCACCTTGGACCTTCGGGATGGCTTATGTGTTTCCACCCTTCCCGATGCTTCCTCGATTGATTGCCAGAATCAAACAGGAGAGAGCATCAGTGATTCTAATAGCGCCTGCATGGCCACGCAGGACTTGGTATGCAGATCTAGTGGACATGTCATCCTGTCCACCTTGGTCGCTACCTCTGAAACAGGACCTTCTGATCCAGGGTCCCTTCAAACATCCAAATCTAATTTCTCTGAAGCTGACTGCTTGGAAATTGAACGCTTGATTTTATCAAAACGTGGTTTTTCTGAGTCAGTTATTGATACCTTAATACAGGCTAGGAAGCCTGTTACCAGAAAGATTTACCATAAGATATGGCGCAAATACTTATATTGGTGCGAATCCAAGAGTTACTCATGGAGTAAGGTTAGGATTCCGAGGATATTGTCTTTTCTACAAGAAGGTTTAGAAAAGGGTTTATCCGCTAGTTCCTTAAAGGGACAGATTTCAGCTCTGTCCATTCTTTTACACAAACGTCTGTCAGAAGTTCCGGACGTTCAAGCTTTTTGTCAGGCTTTAGCTAGGATCAAGCCTGTGTTTAAAACTGTTGCTCCACCATGGAGTTTGAACTTAGTTCTTAATGTTTTACAGGGGGTTCCGTTTGAACCCCTTCATTCCATTGATATCAAGTTGTTATCTTGGAAAGTTCTGTTTTTAATGGCGATTTCCTCGGCTCGAAGAGTCTCTGAGTTATCTGCCTTACATTGTGATTCTCCTTATCTGATTTTTCATTCAGACAAGGTAGTTCTGCGTACTAAACCTGGGTTCCTACCTAAGGTGGTCACTAACAGGAATATCAATCAAGAGATTGTGGTTACATCTTTGTGTCCTAATCCTTCTTCGAAAAAGGAACGTCTGCTACACAATCTAGATGTAGTCCGTGCCCTGAAATTTTATCTACAGGCAACTAAGGATTTTCGACAAACGTCTTCCCTGTTTGTCGTTTATTCTGGTCAGAGGAGAGGTCAAAAAGCTTCGGCTACCTCTCTCTCCTTTTGGCTTCGTAGCATAATACGGTTAGCCTATGAGACTGCTGGACAGCAGCCTCCTGAAAGAATTACAGCACATTCTACTAGAGCTGTGGCTTCCACTTGGGCCTTTAAGAATGAGGCTTCTGTTGAACAGATTTGCAAGGCTGCAACTTGGTCTTCTCTTCATACTTTTTCCAAATTTTACAAATTTGACACTTTTGCTTCTTCGGAGGCTGTTTTTGGGAGAAAGGTTCTTCAGGCAGTGGTTCCTTCCGTATAAAGAGCCTGCCTGTCCCTCCCGTCATCCGTGTACTTTAGCTTTGGTATTGGTATCCCATAAGTAATGGATGATCCGTGGACTGGATACACTTAAGAAGAGAAAACATAATTTATGCTTACCTGATAAATGTATTTCTCTTGTAGTGTATCCAGTCCACGGCCCGCCCTGTCACTTTAAGGCAGGTAATTTTTCCATTAAACTACAGTCACCACTGTACCCTATGGTTTTCCTTTCTCTGCATGTTTTCGGTCGAATGACTGGTAATGGCAGTTAGGGGAGGAGCTATATAGCAGCTCTGCTGGGTGAATCCTCTTGCACTTCCTGTTGGGGAGGAGTTAATATCCCATAAGTAATGGATGATCCTTGGACTGGATACACTACAAGAGAAATAAATTTATCAGGTAAGCATAAATTATGTTTTTGTGCTTTTTATTGACAAGTTTAAGCCTGTTTAACATGTCTGTGCCTTCGGATAAGCTATGTTCTATATGTATGAAAGCCAATGTGTCTCCCCATTTAAATTTGTGTGATAATTGTGCCATAGCGTCCAAACAAAGTAAGGACAGTACTGCCACAGATAATGAAATTGCCCAAGATGATTCCTCAGATGAGGGGAGTAAACATGATACTACATCATCCCCTACTGTGTCTACACCAGTTTTGCCCACGCAGGAGGCCCCTAGTACATCTAGCGCGCCAATGCTTATTACCATGCAACAATTAACGGCTGTAATGGATAACTCCATAGCAAATATTTTATCCAAAATGCCTACATATCAGAGAAAGCGCGATTGTTCTGTTTTAAACACTGAAGAGCAGGAGGGCGCTGATGATAATTGTTCTGTCATACCCTCACACCAATCTGAAGGGGCCATGAGGGAGGTTTTGTAAGAGGGGGAAATTTCAGATTCAGGAAAAATTTCTCAACAAGCTGAACCTGATGTTGTGACATTTAAATTTAAATTAGAACATCTCCGCGCACTGCTTAAGGAGGTGTTATCTACTCTGGATTATTGTGACAACTTGGTCATTCCAGAGAAATTATGCAAGATGGACAAGTTCCTAGAGGTTCCGGTGCACCCCGACGCTTTTCCTATACCCAAGCGGGTGGCGGACATAGTGAATAAGGAGTGGGATAAGCCCGGCATACCTTTTGTTCCCCCCCCTATATTTAAGAAATTTATTTCCTATGGTCGACCCCAGAAAGGACTTATGGCAGACAGTCCCTAAGGTCGAGGGGGCAGTTTCTACTCTAAACAAACGCACTACTATTCCTATCGAGGATAGTTGTGCTTTCAAAGATCCTATGGATAAAAAATTGGAGGGTTTGCTTAAAAAGATTTTTGTACAGCAAGGTTACCTTCTACAACCCATTTCGTGCATTGTTCCTGTCACTACAGCAGCGTGGTTCTGGTTTGAGGAACTAGAAAACTCGCTTAGTAGAGAGACTCCATATGAGGAGGTTATGGACAGAGTTCACGCACTTAAGTTGGCTAACTCTTTTATTTTAGATGCCGCTTTGCAATTAGCTAGATTAGCGGCGAAAAATTCAGGGTTTGCAATCGTGGCGCGCAGAGCGCTTTGGCTAAAGTCTTGGTCAGCGGATGTGTCATCCAAGACAAAATTGCTTAACATCCCTTTCAAAGGTAAAACTCTATTTGGACCAGAATTGAAAGAGATTATTTCAGACATCACTGGGGGAAAGGGCCACGCCCTTCCACAAGATAGGCCTTTCAAGGCCAAGAATAAGTCTAATTTTCGTTCCTTTCGCAATTTCAGGAACGGACCGGCCTCTAATTCTGCATCCTCTAAGCAAGAGGGTAATGCCTCACAACCCAAACCAGCCTGGAAACCGATGCAAGGCTGGAACAAGGGTAAGCAGGCCAAGAAGCCTGCTGCTGGTAACAAAACAGCATGAAGGAGTAGCCCCCGATCCGGGACCGGATCTAGTAGGGGGCAGACTCTCTCTCTTTGCTCAGGCTTGGGCAAGAGATGTTCAGGATCCCTGGGCGCTAGAAATAGTTTCTCAGGGTTATCTCCTGGAATTCAGGGAACTACCCCCAAGGGGAAGGTTCCACATGTCTCACTTATCCTCAAACCAAATAAAGAGACAGGCGTTCTTACATTGTGTAGAAGACCTGTTAAAGATGGGAGTGATACACCCAGTTCCAATAAAGGAACAGGGAATGGGATTTTATTCCAATCTGTTCGTAGTTCCCAAAAAAGAGGGAACTTTCAGACCAATTTTAGACTTGAAGATCCTAAACAAATTTCTCAGGGTACCATTGTTCAAGATGGAAACCATTCAAACGATTCTACCCACTATCCAGGAAGGTCAATTTATGACTACCGTGGATCTAAAGGATGCGTACCTACATATTCCTATCCACAAAGAACATCATCAGTTCCTAAGGTTCGCCTTTCTGGACAAACATTACCAGTTTGTGGCCCTCCCATTCGGGTTAGCCACTGCTCCAAGGATTTTCACAAAGGTACTAGGTTCCCTTCTAGCGGTTCTAAGACCGAGGGGAATTGCAATAGTACCTTACTTGGACGACATTCTAATACAAGCGTCGTCCCTATCAAAGGCAAAGGCTCATACAGACATCGTTCTGGCCTTTCTCAGATCACACGGATGGAAGGTGAACATAGAAAAGAGTTCTCTGTCTCCGTCAACAAGAGTTCCCTTCTTGGGAACAATAATAGATTCCTTAGAAATGAGGATTTTTCTGACAGAGGTCAGAAAGTCAAAACTTCTAAGCACTTGTCAAGTTCTTCATTCTGTTCCACGTCCTTCCATAGCGCAGTGCATGGAAGTAGTAGGGTTGATGGTTGCAGCAATGGACATAGTTCCTTTTGCACAAATTCATCTAAGACCATTACAACTGTGCATGCTCAAACAGTGGAATGGGGCTATACAGACTTGTCTCCAATGATTCAAGTAGATCAGAAGACCAGAGATTCACTCCGTTGGTGGCTGACCCTGGACCATCTGTCCCAGGGAATGAGCTTCCGCAGACCAGAGTGGGTCATTGTCACGACCGACGCCAGTCTAGTGGGCTGGGGCGCGGTCTGGGAATCCCTGAAAGCTCAGGGTCTATGGTCTCGGGAAGAGTCTCTTCTCCCGATAAACATTCTGGAACTGAGAGCGATATTCAATGCTCTCAGGGCTTGGCCTCAACTAGCAAAGGCCAGATTCATAAGGTTCCAATCAGACAACATGACGACCGTTGCGTATATCAATCATCAGGGGGGAACAAGGAGTTCCCTGGCGATGAAAGAAGTGACCAAAATAATTCAATGGGCGGAGGATCACTCCTGCCACCTGGCTGCGATCCACATCCCAGGTGTGGAAAACTGGGAGGCGGATTTTCTGAGTCGTCAGACATTCCATCCGGGGGAGTGGGAACTCCATCCGGAGATCTTTGCCCAAATAACTCAATTATGGGGCATTCCAGACATGGATCTGATGGCGTCTCGTCAGAACTTCAAGGTTCCTTGCTACGGGTCCAGATCCAGGGATCCCAAGGCGACTCTAGTAGATGCACTAGTAGCACCTTGGACCTTCAACCTAGCTTATGTATTTCCACCGTTTCCTCTCATTCCCAGGCTGGTAGCCAGGATCAATCAGGAGAGGGCCTCGGTGATCTTGATAGCTCCTGCGTGGCCACGCAGGACTTGGTATGCAGACCTGGTGAATATGTCATCGGTTCCACCATGGAAGCTACCTTTGAGACAGGACCTTCTTGTTCAGGGTCCATTCGAACATCCAAATCTGGTCTCCCTCCAGCTGAAGGCTTGGAGATTGAACGCTTGATTCTATCGAAGCGTGGGTTTTCAGATTCTGTGATAGATACTCTGGTTCAGGCCAGAAAACCGGTAACTAGAAAGATTTACCATAAAATATGGAAAAGATATATCTGTTGGTGTGAATCCAAAGGATTCCCATGGAATAAGATAAAAATTCCTAAGATTCTCTCCTTTCTACAAGAAGGTTTGGAGAAAGGATTATCTGCAAGTTCTCTAAAGGGACAGATCTCTGCTTTATCTGTCTTACTACACAAAAGACTGGCAGCTGTGCCAGATGTTCAAGCATTTGTTCAAGCTCTGGTTAGGATCAAGCCTGTTTACAGACCTTTGACTCCTCCCTGGAGTTTAAATCTAGTTCTTTCAGTTCTTCAAGGGGTTCCGTTTGAACCTTTACATTCCATAGATATTAAGTTACTATCTTGGAAAGTTTTGTTTTTGGTTGCAATTTCTTCTGCTAGAAGAGTTTCAGAGTTATATGCTCTGCAGTGTTCTCCGCCCTATCTGGTGTTCCATGCAGATAAGGTGGTTTTGCGTACTAAGCCTGGTTTTCTTCCAAAGGTTGTTTCTAACAAAAATATTAACCAGGAGATAGTTGTACCTTCTTTATGTCCGAATCCAGTTTCAAAGAAGGAACGTTTGTTACACAATTTGGACGTAGTCCGTGCTCTAAAATTCTATTTAGAGGCTACAAAAGATTTCAGACAAACATCTTCTTTGTTTGTTGTTTATTCTGGTAAAAGGAGAGGTCAAAAAGCGACTTCTACCTCTCTTTCCTTTTGGCTTAAAAGCATCATCCGATTGGCTTATGAGACTGCCGGACGGCAGCCTCCTGAAAGAATCACAGCTCACTCCACTAGGGCTGTGGCTTCCACATGGGCCTTCAAGAACAAGGCTTCTGTTGACCAGATATGTAAGGCAGCGACTTGGTCTTCACTGCACACTTTTGCCAAATTTTACAAATTTGATACTTTTGCTTCTTCGGAGGCTATTTTTGGGAGAAAGGTTTTGCAAGCCGTGGTGCCTTCCGTTTAGGTAACCTGATTTGCTCCCTCCCTTCATCCGTGTTCTAAAGCTTTGGTATTGGTTCCCACAAGTAAGGATGACGCTGTGGACCGGACACACCAATGTTGGAGAAAACAGAATTTATGCTTACCTGATAAATTACTTTCTCCAACGGTGTGTCCGGTCCACGGCCCGCCCTGGTTTTTTAATCAGGTCTGATGAATTATTTTCTCTAACTACAGTCACCACGGTACCATATGGTTTCTCCTATATATTTCCTCCTGTCCGTCGGTCGAATGACTGGGGTGGGCGGAGCCTAGGAGGGACTATATGGCCAGCTTTGCTGGGACTCTTTGCCATTTCCTGTTGGGGAAGAGATATTTCCCACAAGTAAGGATGACGCAGTGGACCGGACACACCGTTGGAGAAAGTAATTTATCAGGTAAGCATAAATTCTGTTTTTTACCGTGTAATGTACAAATTATATGGCAGAACATAATGATGAAGAAATTAAAATGAAAAAAAGAGAGATTGTTTACAGATTGTTAGCAGCTAGCTAGAAATGTTGATCTTTGGAAGTGTTTGTAGCAGTCTATCATTTGAGTGGTTGGCTTCTCTGATTAGGGGCCTGATAACTAAAGATTCTCCTGATTGGCGATAAATTATAGTGCAGACTTCACAGGGGCTAAACTCCCTGAATGCTATAAGAAAAAGGGCAGAACCTGGAAGTCCCAGAGAGATGCCTCCCATAAAGCCCTATGTTGAGATGAGATTATCTGAAATGATCCTCCTTCACTGAGAGATCTTTCACAAAATTCTAGAGAGGCAAATGTTGCTATACTTCTCTAAGGGGCATTCCCTGCATTTCTGTATGTGAGGGAGAGATAAGCCCAGTGCAGTATAGCACTGCATGTCATGATAGGTTTGTTACATTTACATGTAGTGCTTTATATTTCATACAGGTGGTGAGAGTCCATGATTACTCCTGGGAATTACTTTTCCTTACCACTAGGAGGAGGCAAAGATTTCCAAACCCTAGAAACTCTATAAAACCCCTCCCACGTTTGTGAGCCTTTATTCAGGAAGTTTTATTATAAGGCTTAGAAGACCTTTATTTTGCGATGTCCTGGCATTCTTTGAGAATTCCTGGTTTACTTTTGCAGGCTGGTTTGGATATGGGTTTATCAGTTATTTCTTTTTGGAGGGTCAGATTTCAGTTCTTTCAGTTTTCCCTTTGGAAGATTTGCTAATCTTTCAGATATTCATAGCTTTGTTCTAGTTTTGAGGGTTTTGCAGACTTCTCTTTTTGAGCCTATTCCTTAGGCTTTGTTTCTTTTGCCGTTTTTCTGCTAGAAAGAGTTTTCAGAGTTTACTGCTCTTTTATGTGATTTTCATTATCTTATTACTTTAGGATAAGGCAGTTTCTTAGGGCTAGATTTATATTCTTTCCTTGTGTTTTATCTTCTCTCTGTAGGTTTGTTGTTTAGGCATCACAGTATTTTATTGATGCTACTATAGTTTTCAGACAAACTTCTAGTTTGTTTGTGTTCTTTTCTTGTTACAGGATAGGCCAGTAAGCTTTTGAAATTTATTTGTCTTCTTATTTGAGACTTCTGTTCTAAAAGGCTTTTTTTGGAGGCAGGTTAGCCTCCACTTTACGGATTACTGCTTATTCTGTTAGATTCATCGCTATTTATTGGCCTTTTAGGAATGAGGCTTCAGTTGTCCAACATTGCAAGGCAGCTTTTTTTTTAATTTTTACTAATTTATTATTTTTGCTTCTTCTGAGGTCGCCTTTGGTAGGAAAGTCCTTCAGGTAGATATCTCAGGATGATTTGCCTGTTGGTTATTTTTTCATTGCATGGTTTTTGCCCTTTTTTGGGTTTTATTGGAATCAACTTGGGTATTAGATCCCAGGAGCAATGAATCGTGGACTCTCACCACCATGAAATAAATGAATTTATCAGGTATGAAATAGCATATATTATGTTTTTTATATGACTACACTTCAGATTGGGTCTTGCTTTTATTACAGCAGTGATTTTACACATTTTAATTATGCTTAGAAAGTTTCTGCATTAGTTTAGCAAATTAGAATCATACTTTGTATATTTCTGTGTATCATTTACAAATTACATTGCATCTTGTCTTTCTTTATTTTAAAATAAAACTGACCGCTTCATAAAGTGGGAGGGACAGTGAGTTCCCTGGGCTGAACAGGAGGGAGTTCCCAGATAATGTCTGAAGCTCTCTCACATTTCCTATAAAATGATGTAAGCATTTTACACAAGATAGTCTCATTGATTTATCTTGCAGCCGTATGTAGGTGAAGTTTGAACAGAATTTGCAATACACTTATTTAACTGACAGAAAAGCAATATGTTCTAAACTAGAGACAAAAGCATGTTAAATTGTAGTGAGTGCCAGGTGCTCTCCTGTTAATTTCATTTTCCCCTGTGATATTTTGTATCCTAGAGAGCCTCATTACTTTCTAGGAAGGAATCTTTCATCTGTCTAGGAGTTCTAGCTTCTGTCCTTTTTCTGGTAGGATTCAGTGAGTTCTGTGCTATAATTTCTCTCCAAGCTAGAGAATCTTTGATCATCGGGCACATAGAAAGTGTGGCCAATTAGGGACAGTTTTACTTAGGTCACTAGAGTGTGCAGCCAATGGCTGTGTGTAATGCAACAGTGTTCTGCACTTCCATTTCTAACAGGAACTAAAATCTCACAATTTCAGAACAGAATTACAAGAAAATGGGATAACGTAAATAATGAAAGTATATTGCAGTGTTCTTTAATACATAAAACCAAATATCTGTGAAAGGATCACAAAAAGAGAGGGCGCCTCCTAGTGTAATATTGCATAAGTGATCATGCAACAGATTAACAGAATGAAATAATACTCACAAAATGAGCATGAGTATTATTTCATTATGTTAATCTGCTGCATCATCACTTATGCAATATTACACTAGGAGGCGCCCTCTCTTTTTGTGATCCTTTCACAGATATTTGGTTTTCTGCATTGTTTCATCTGAGAGGAGCTGCTCGCCATATCTGGCTAACTCACTGCTGGCGTTTTCTGGAGACTATACGCCGATGAGTTATTTCAACTGATGAATAAATCAGGATAATTCCGACCATTGGACTCTCACTTACATATGTGGACAAATATTCAGCTAAGTTAGCACTGTATTGTGGTTTTTGAAGGGGGAATTTAAATTGTATGCTTATTATTATTATTATTATTATTATTTTTTACAAATAAGTATATTTGTTTTATATATATATATTTCTTTCATGTAATTAGCAAGAGTCCATGAGCTAGTGACGTATGGGATATACATTCCTACCAGGAGGGGCAAAGTTTCCCAAACCTCAAAATGCCTACAAATACACCCCTCACCACACCCACAAATCAGTTTTACAAACTTTGCCTCCTATGGAGGTGGTGAAGTAAGTTTGTGCTAGATTCTACGTTGATATGCGCTCCGCAGCAGGTTGGAGCCCGGTTTTCCTCTCAGCGTGCAGTGAATGTCAGAGGGATGTGAGGAGAGTATTGCCTGTTTGAATTCAATGATCTCCTTCTACGGGGTCTATTTCATGGGTTCTCTGTTATCGGTCGTAGAGATTCATCTCTTACCTCCCTTTTCAGATCGACGATATACTCTTATATATATACCATTACCTCTGCTGATTTTCGTTTCAGTACTGGTTTGGCTTTCTACAACATGTAGATGAGTGTCCTGGGGTAAGTAAGTCTTATTTTCTGTGACACTCTAAAGCTATGATTGGGCACTTTTTTATAATGTTCTAAATATATGTATTCAAACATTTATTTGCCTTGACTCAGGATGTTCAACATTTCCTTATTTCAGACAGTCAGTTTCATATTTGGGATAATGCATTTGAATATATCATTTTTATCTTACCTTAAAAATGGACTTTTTCCCTGTGGGCTGTTAGGCTTGCGGGGGCTGAAAATGCTTAATTTTATTGCGTCATTCTTGGCGCGGACTTTCTTGGCGCGAATTTTTTTTTCTATTTCCGGCGTCATACGTGTCGCCGGAAGTTGCGTCATTTTTGACGTTTTTCGCGCCAAAAATGTCGGCGTTCCGGATGTGGCGTCATTTTTGGCGCTAATAGCATTTAGGCGCCAAATAATGTGGGCGTCAATTTTGTCTCCACTTTATTTAAGTCTCATCATTTGTTGCTTTTGGTTGCTAGAAGCTTGTTCACTGGCATTTTTTCCCATTCCTGAAACTGTCATTTAAGGAATTTGATCAATTTTGCTTTATATGTTGTTTTTTCTATTACATATTGCAAGATGTCCCACGTTGCAACTGAGTCAGAAGATACTACTGGAAAATCACTGCCTGGTGCTGGATCTACCAAAGCTAAGTGTATCTGTTGTAAACTTTTGGTAGTTGTTCCTCCAGCTGTTGTTTGTATTAAATGTCATGACAAACTTGTTAATGCAGAAAATATTTCCTTTAGTAAAGTACCATTACCTGTTGCAGTTCCATCAACATCTAATGTTCAGAGTGTTCCTGATAACATAAGAGATTTTGTTTCTGAATCCATTAAGAAGGCTATGTCTGTTATTCCTCCTTCTGGTAAACATAAAAAGTCTTTTAAAACTTCTCTTTATACAGATGAATTTTTAAATGAACATCATCATTATGATTCTAATGATTCTTCTGATACAGAGGATTCTGTCTCAGAGGTTGATGCTGATAAATCGTCATATTTATTTAAAATGGAATTTATCCGTTCTTTACTTAAAGAAGTCATAATTGCATTAGAAATTGAGGATTCTGGTCCTCTTGATACTAAATCTAAACGTTTATACAAGGTCTTTAGATCTCCTGTGGTTATTCCAGAAGTTTTTCCTGTTCCTGGTGCTATTTCTGAAGTAATTTCCAGAGAATGGAATAATTTGGGTAATTAATTTACTCCTTCTAAACGTTTTAAGCAATTATATCCTGTACCGTCCGACAGATTAGAGTTTTGGGACAAAATCCCTAAAGTTGATGGGGCTATTTCTACCCTTGCTAAACGTACTACTATTCCTACGGCAGATGGTACTTCCTTTAAGGATCCTTTAGATAGGAAAATTGAATCCTTTCTAAGAAAAGCTTATCTGTGTTCAGGTAATCTTCTTAGAACTGCTATATCATTGGCTGATGTTGCTGCAGCTTCAACTTTTTGGTTGGAAACCTTAGCGCAACAAGTAACAGATCATGATTCTCATAATATTATTATTCTTCTTCAACATGCTAATAATTTTATCTGTGATGCCATTTTTGATATTATCAGAGTTGATGTCAGGTTTATGTCTCTAGCTATTTTAGCTAGAAGAGCTTTATGGCTTAAAACTTGGAATGCTGATATGTCTTCTAAATCGACTCTACTTTCCCTTTCTTTCCAGGGTAATAAATTATTTGGTTCTCAGTTGGATTCTATTATCTCAACTGTTACTGGTGGGAAAGGAACTTTTTTACCACAGGATAAAAAATCTAAAGGTAAAAACAGGGCTAATAATCGTTTTCGTTCCTTTCGTTTCAACAAAGAACAAAAGCCTGATCCTTCATCCTCAGGAGCAGTTTCAGTTTGGAAACCATCTCCAGTCTGGAATAAATCCAAGCCTTCTAGAAAAGCAAAGCCAGCTTCTAAGTCCACATGAAGGTGCGGCCCTCATTCCAGCTCAGCTGGTAGGGGGCAGATTACGTTTTTTCAAAGAAATTTAGATCAATTCTGTTCACAATCTTTGGATTCAGAACATTGTTTCAGAAGGGTACAGAATTGGTTTCAAGATAAGACCTCCTGCAAAGAGATTTTTTCTTTCCCGTGTCCCAGTAAACCCAGTGAAAGCTCAAGCATTTCTGAAATGTGTTTCAGATCTAGAGTTGGCTGGAGTAATTATGCCAGTTCCAGTTCTGGAACAGGGGCTGGGGTTTTATTCGAATCTCTTCATTGTACCAAAGAAGGAGAATTCCTTCAGACCAGTTCTGGATCTAAAAATATTGAATCGTTATGTAAGGATACCAACATTCAAAATGGTAACTGTAAGGACTATCTTGCCTTTTGTTCAGCAAGGGCATTATATGTCTACAATAGATTTACAGGATGCATATCTGCATATTCCGATTCATCCAGCTCACTATCAGTTACTGAGATTCTCTTTCCTGGACAAGCATTACCAGTTTGTGGCTCTGCCGTTTGGCCTAGCTACAGCTCCAAGAATTTTTACAAAGGTTCTCGGTGCCCTTCTGTCTGTAATCAGAGAACAGGGTATTGTGGTATTTCCTTATTTGGACGATATCTTGGTACTTGCTCAGTCTTCACATTTAGCAGAATCTCATACGAATCGACTTGTGTTGTTTCTTCAAGATCATGGTTGGAGGATCAATTCACTAAAAAGTTCATTGATTCCTCAGACAAGGGTAACCTTTTTGGGTTTCCAGATAGATTCAGTGTCCATGACTCTGTCTTTGACAGACAAGAGACGTCTAAAATTGATTTCAGCTTGTCGAAACCTTCAGTCACAATCATTCCCTTCGGTAGCCTTATGCATGGAAATTCTAGGTCTTATGACTGCTGCATCGGAAGCGATCCCCTTTGCTCGTTTTCACATGCGACCTCTTCAGCTCTGTATGCTGAACCAATGGTGCAGGGATTACACAAAGATATCTCAATTAATATCTTTAAAACCGATTGTCCGACATTCTCTGACGTGGTGGACAGATCACCATCGTTTAATTCAGGGGGCTTCTTTTGTTCTTCCGACCTGGACTATAATCTCAACAGATGCAAGTCTTACAGGTTGGGGAGCTGTGTGGGGGTCTCTGATGGCACAAGGGGTTTGGGAATCTCAGGAGGTGAGATTACCGATCAATATTTTGGAACTCCGTGCAATTTTCAGAGCTCTTCAGTCTTGGCCTCTTCTGAAGAGAGAGTCGTTCATTTGTTTTCAGACAGACAATGTCACAACTGTGGCATACATCAATCATCAAGGAGGGACTCACAGTCCTCTGGCTATGAAAGAAGTATCTCGAATTCTGGTTTGGGCGGAATCCAGCTCCTGTCTAATCTCTGCGGTTCATATCCCAGGTATAAACAATTGGGAAGCGGATTATCTCAGTCGCCAAACGTTGCATCCGGGCGAATGGTCTCTTCACCCAGAGGTATTTCTTCAGATTGTTCAAATGTGGGAACTCCCAGAAATAGATCTGATGGCTTCTCATCTAAACAAGAAACTTCCCAGGTATCTGTCCAGATCCCGGGATCCTCAGGCGGAGGCAGTGGATGCATTATCACTTCCTTGGAAGTATCATCCTGCCTATATCTTTCCGCCTCTAGTTCTTCTTCCAAGAGTAATCTCCAAGATTCTGAAGGAATGCTCGTTTGTTCTGCTGGTAGCTCCAGCATGGCCTCACAGGTTTTGGTATGCGGATCTTGTCCGGATGGCCTCTTGCCAGCCGTGGACTCTTCCGTTAAGACCAGACCTTCTGTCGCAAGGTCCTTTCTTCCATCAGGATCTCAAATCCTTAAATTTAAAGGTATGGAGATTGAACGCTTGATTCTTGGTCAAAGAGGTTTCTCTGACTCTGTGATTAATACTATGTTACAGGCTCGTAAATCTGTATCTAGAGAGATATATTATAGAGTCTGGAAGACTTATATTTCTTGGTGTCTTTCTCATCATTTTTCCTGGCATTCTTTTAGAATTCCGAGAATTTTACAGTTTCTTCAGGATGGTTTAGATAAAGGTTTGTCCGCAAGTTCCTTGAAAGGACAAATCTCTGCTCTTTCTGTTCTTTTTCACAGAAAGATTGCTAATCTTCCTGATATTCATTGTTTTGTACAAGCTTTGGTTCGTATAAAACCTGTCATTAAGTCTATTTCTCCTCCTTGGAGTTTGAATTTGGTTCTGAGGGCTCTTCAAGCTCCTCCTTTTGAACCCATGCATTCATTGGACATTAAATTACTTTCTTGGAAAGTTTTGTTCCTTTTGGCCATCTCTTCTGCCAGAAGAGTCTTTGAATTATCTGCTCTTTCTTGTGAGTCTCCTTTTCTGATTTTTCATCAGGATAAGGCGGTGTTGCGAACTTCTTTTGAATTTTTACCTAAGGTTGTGAATTCCAACAACATTAGTAAAGAAATTGTGGTTCCTTCATTATGTCCTAATCCTAAGAATTCTAAGGAGAAATCGTTGCATTCTTTGTATGTTGTTAGAGCTTTGAAATATTATGTTGAGGCTACTAAGTCTTTCCGAAAGACTTCTAGTCTATTTGTCATCTTTTCCGGTTCTAGAAAAGGTCAGAAAGCTTCTGCCATTTCTTTGGCATCTTGGTTGAAATCCTTAATTTACCATGCTTATGTCGAGTCGGGTAAAACTCCGCCTCAAAGGATTACAGCTCATTCTACTAGGTCAGTTTCTACTTCCTGGGCGTTTAGGAATGAGGCTTCGGTTGATCAGATTTGCAAAGCAGCAACTTGGTCCTCTTTGCATACTTTTACTAAATTCTACCATTTTGATGTGTTTTCTTCTTCTGAAGCAGTTTTTGGTAGAAAAGTACTTCAGGCAGCGGTTTCAGTTTGAATCTTCTGCTTATGTTTTCATTAAACTTTATTTTGGGTGTGGATTATTTTCAGCAGGAATTGGCTGTCTTTATTTTATCCCTCCCTCTCTAGTGACTCTTGCGTGGAAAGATCCACATCTTGGGTAGTCATTATCCCATTCGTCACTAGCTCATGGACTCTTGCTAATTACATGAAAGAAAACATAATTTATGTAAGAACTTACCTGATAAATTAATTTCTTTCATATTAGCAAGAGTCCATGAGGCCCACCCTTTTTGTGGTGGTTATGATTTTTTTTGTATAAAGCACAACTATTCCAATTCCTTATTTTATATGCTTTCGCACTTTTTTTTATCACCCCACTTCTTGGCTATTCGTTAAACTGATTTGTGGGTGTGGTGAGGGGTGTATTTGTAGGCATTTTGAGGTTTGGGAAACTTTGCCCCTCCTGGTAGGAATGTATATCCCATACGTCACTAGCTCATGGACTCTTGCTAATATGAAAGAAATGAATTTATCAGGTAAGTTCTTACATAAATTATGTTTTTTATATATATATATATATATATATATATATATATATATATATATATATATATATATATATATATATATATATATATATTCAATGTGCATATCAAACCTATTTAAGGACATAGTTTGATTATGTTTTTTTCTAGTGCACATCAAACCCATTTAAGGTTATAGTCTGATCATTGCTCAAAATTATTTTATTATCTATCACTTACTGATTCAGCATACCTTATATCACCTTTTTTTAATTTAAATAGATTAGCATATCACCAGCCACATTTTAGCGCCCCCTGAAGTTGGACACCTAGGTGTTAATAACAGTTTGCTTCTTTAACATATATATGATTGATCATTTTATATTACCATCTCAAAGTTTTTAATGTCCCTTTAAGATACAAGCAGATTTCCTTAATTCAGCTTGTTTAGGTATGAGATGCTTGAGGATCCGAATCAGGCATTGGAGTGGCTCATGCAACTTATTAGTGTTGTTCCTACAGATTCACACGCATTAGCCAAACTTGGAGAGTTGTACGATATTGAAGGTGACAAATCTCAAGCCTTCCAATATTATTATGAGGTATTTGAAGATTATTATTTTTTTAAAATATTCACAGAAGATTAACTAAAGCAGACTTATGCCTATTCAGAGGCTTCCATGAATAATTTAAAGCCTGTATCATGATCTACAACAGTGTTTCTCAATACTAGACCTTAGGGCACACTAACAGCCCAGATTTTCAGGATCTCTGAACCAAGGGACAGGTAAAAAAACAGCTGATCAGTAACCATAGTTATTAACCTGCTCTCACTCAAGGTAATCCTTAAACTCTGTCCCGTTAGTGTATGTGGTGCAGTGGAATTGATAAACACTGGTCTAGAATCCAGGACTTGAAGCTCTCTTTAATAAGAAGAATTGCGTCTCCAACCATGGTGGTAGAACATAATTCTCAGACAGAGGCAGTAAAAAAACAAAAACGACATCATATGTACAATAGTAATTTTAAAATTCTAGATTCCGCCTTTTAATGTTGGCTAAGAGGCATATGTCTGTGTTTTTTTTTTATTTTTGTTGCTGCGTCTGCCTGGGAAGGGGGCATCTTTTTTGCAGTAGCGAAACTCCACCTACCACTTGCCTTTTTTAGCAAATCCAGACAGTTATTACAGTAGACATGGCTTACCACTGTCATTTTAGGTACAAATATGTAGCATAATTAGGCTTGCAAAGTCTGCAGTATGCACTTCCATTTCTCAGAATTGGAAAACGCACAATCTTCTGAGTTAACTACATTATTATGATAATGAAAGTATATTGCAAAGTTGTTTTACTACACATAATCAAACATTGTATATTACAATCTGAGTGTTTAATGTCCCTTTAAAGGGACAGTCTACCATAGAATTGTTATTGTTTTAAAAGATAGATAATCCCTTTATTACCCATTCCCCGGTTTTGCATAACCAACACAATTATATCAATATACTTTTTACCTCTGTGATTACCTTGTATCTAGGACCTTCTTCCAGCCCCCTGATCACATGACTGTGACTGCTTATTATCTATTGTCTTAAATTTAGCATTGTTTTCTACTAAATCTTAAATAACCCCCTGTGCCTGAACACAGTGTTATCTATATGGCCCACATGTACTTTCTGTCTCTTTGTGTTGAAAAGAGATTTAAAAAGCCTGTGATAAGAGGCAGCCCTCAAAGGCTTAGAAATTAGCATATGAGCCTACCTATGTTTAGTTTAAACTAAGAATACCAAGAGAAAAAAGCAAATTTGATGATAAAAGTAAATTGGAAAGTTGATTAAAATTAAAAGTCCTATCTGAATAATGAAAGTTTAATTTATACTAGACTGTCCCTTTAAGTTGTTTCACAAAACTGTTGGCGTCTTTTATAGGGTAACATTGAAAACTGAAGAGCTTTTTTTTTTCTCACTGAAAAGGTTTTTGAATGTTTAGTGAATCAAGCCAGCTATGTAGGGGTCGATCCGATAAAAATCGTCGCCCGCAAAAGCCGGCGACGCCAATAATTGCGCGGATTTGGTATCACATATACGGCGTAACCTAGAAGTTACGCGCGTATATTTCTGCCGTCGCCCGCAGTTTTTTGGGCCATAGGCAGGTATACCAAACCCGCGCAGTTTGGTATCCAATATGCAGCGTAAGGACTTACGTGGCGAAAATGGAGAAAACTTACTCCATTTTCACCTCGCCACAAAAAGCAGCCGTAAGAAGCCTTACGCTGACTATTGGAGCCCCGTAACTCCCTAAACTAACTAGAAAATAAACCTAACACCTAACGCATGCGCAATGTCTATCTCCCTGTCAACCGCGATCTGCTAAAATAAACCTAACACCTAACGCATGCGCAATGTCTATCTCCCTGTCAACCGCGATCCCCCCCCCCGAAATCCCTAATAAAGTTATTACCCCCTAAACCGCCGCTCCCGGACCCCGCCGCCATCTACATAAACTAACCCCCTACTGTGAGCCTCTAAAACCGCCGCCATCTACCTTATCTATCCCCTAATCTGACCCCTTACACCGCCGCCACCTATATAAAAATTATTAACCCCTAATCTAATCCCCCTATACCGCCGCCATCTATATTAATATTATTAACCCCTAATGTAAGCCCCTTACACCGCCGCCATCTCTATTAAAATGATTAACCCCTAATTTAATCTACCTACCCCGCCGCCAGCTATATTATCTATATTAACCCTAAGTATATTATAGTTAATATAGTTATTACATTATATATATTAACTATATTAACCCTAATTATATTAGGGTTAATATAGTTACTATAGTATTTATATTAACTATATTAACTCTATCTAACACTAACACCCCTAACTATATTTATATTAAATTAATCTAATTAATTTATAAACTAAAATATTCCTATTTAAATCTAAATACTTACCTATAAAATAAACCCTAAGATAGCTACAATATAATTAATAATTACATTGTAGCTATGTTAGGGTTAATATTTATTTTACAGGTAAATTGTTAATTATTTTAACTAGGTATAATAGATATTAAATAGTTATTAACTATTTAATATCTACCTAGTTAAAATAATTACCCAATTACCTGTAAAATAAATCCTAACCTAAGTTATAAATACACCTACACTATCAATAAATTAAATAAAGTACAAACATCTATCTAAAAATACAATTAAATTAACTAAACTAAATTACAAAAAAAACCAAACACTAAATTACAAAAAATAAAAAAAAGATTACAAGATTTTTAAGCTAATTACACCTATTCTAAGCCCCCTAATAAAATAATAAACCCCCAAAATAAAAAAAATTCCCTGCCCTATTCTAAATTAAACATATTTCAAAGCTCTTTACCTTACCAGCCCTTAAAAGGGCCTTTTGTGGGGCATGCCCCAAAGAATTCAGCTCTTTTGCATTCAACAAATACAATCCCCCCCCCCCCCCATTACAACCCACCACCCACATACCCCTATTCTAAACCCACCCAAACCCCCCTTAAAAAAGCCTAACACTACCCCCCTGAAGATCTCCCTACCTTGTCTTCACCACACCGGGCCGAACTCCTGATCCGATCCGGGCGATGTCGTCCTCCAAGCGGCAAAGAAGAAATCTTCCTCCGGCGATGTCATCCTCCAAGCGGCAAAGAAGAATTCTTCCTCCGGCGACGTCTTCCTCCAAGCGGCAGCAAAGTCTTCATTCTTCCGGCGGCATCTTCAATCTTCTTTCTTCGCTCCGCCGCCGCGGAGCATCCATCCCGGCCGACTGCTAAACTTGGAATGAGGTACCTTTAAATGACGTCATCCAAGATGGCGTCCGCCGAATTCCGATTGGCTGATAGGATTCTATCAGCCAATCGGAATTAAGTTAAAAAAATCTGATTGGCTGATTGAATCAGCCAATCAGATTCAAGTTCAATCCGATTGGCTGATCCAATCAGCCAATCAGATTGAGCTCGCATTCTATTGGCTGTTCCGATAGAAGCCAAAGAGGTAAAGAGCTTTGAAATATGTTTAATTTAGAATAGGGCAGGGAATTTTTTTTATTTTGGGGGTTTATTATTTTATTAGGGGGCTTAGAATAGGTGTAATTAGCTTAAAAATCTTGTAATCTTTTTTTTATTTTTTGTAATTTAGTGTTTGTTTTTTTTTGTAATTTAGTTTAGTTAATTTAATTGTATTTTTAGATAGATGTTTGTAGTTTATTAAATTTATTGATAGTGTAGGTGTATTTGTAACTTAGGTTAGGATTTATTTTACAGGTAATTGGGTAATTATTTTAACTAGGTAGATATTAAATAGTTAATAACTATTTAATATCTATTATACCTAGTTAAAATAATTAACTATTTACCTGTAAAATAAATATTAACCCTAACATAGCTATAATGTAATTATTAATTATATTGTAGCTATCTTAGGGTTTATTTTATAGGTAAGTATTTAGATTTAAATAGGAATATTTTAGTTTATAAATTAATTAGATTAATTTAATATAAATTTAGTTAGGGGTGTTAGGGTTAGATAGAGTTAATATAGTTAATATAAATACTATAGTAACTATATTAACCCTAATATAATTAGGGTTAATATAGTTAATATATATAATGTAATACCTATATTAACTATAATATACTTAGGGTTAATATAGATAATATAGCTGGCGGCAGGGTAGGTAGATTAAATTAGGGGTTAATCATTTTAATAGAGATGGCGGCGGTGTAAGGGGCTTCCATTAGGGGTTAATAATTTTAATATAGATGGCGGCGGTGTTAGGGGCTCACTTTAGGGGGTTATAGATATAATATAGCTGGCGGCGGGGTACGGGAGCGGCGGTTTAGGGGTTAATAACTTTATTAGGTTGCGGCGGGGTAAAGGAGCGGCGGTTTAGGGGTTAATAGCATTTTTATTGTTAGGCTAGTGAGGGGGGATAGCGGATAGAGGGTTAGACAGTGCGGGCTATGTTAGGGAGGCGTGTTAGACAGTGCGGGCTATGTTAGGGAGGCGTGTTAGACAGTGCGGGCTATGTTAGGGAGGCGTGTTAGACAGTGCGGGCTATGTTAGGGAGGCGTGTTAGACAGTGCGGGCTATGTTAGGGAGGCGTGTTAGACAGTGCGGGTGTTTTAGACTTTAGTCAGGTTTTATAGGCGCCGGCAGATTCTAACGTGGCGCAAGTCACTGGCGACGCCAGAAATTTGTACTTACGCAGATTTCTGGACATCGCTGGTTTGTGAGACTTACGGCACGTTAGCATCTGACGGCGACCTATATGGGATGGCTCGAGTTGCGAGCTGAAACTGCGGGCGACGCCGGTTCCCTCGCTTGCGCCGCAAACTGCGATCGATATCGGATCGCGCCCATAATATCTATTTTAATTAAAGTCACAGTGTACTATAAAAATTCTCTCCCCTTTAATGTGTTCCCAAAAATACATTTTACCTGCTATAGTGTATTAAATTATTTATAAATTAATCCTTTACCTTTATTTAGTCATATGAAATAGGTTTTCAAGTTGAAACCTCGACCTATACTAAAAATGTCAATGCTGCCGTAATGGCCATAGGAAAAACTGTGCAAACAAAAGGCAATAGAAGAAATTAATCTTTTTTTTGTGCTTGCCTTAGTGCATTGTCCCTTTTTAATAGTCACGGCTCAAAGCTCATAATCATCTATTCACCAGAATTAGTATTTTCTATTTCTAACATATACTGGTACAATTTACATGTTGCAAATTACTGATAGCTATTTATTTAAAGGGACATGGAAGTCAGAATTAAACTTTCAGAATTCAATTATAGACAAAAAAATACAATTTGCTTCTATTATCAAATTTGCACGTCTTGAGCACTAAACATATAACTTTGTTACAAACCCTGTTGCAAGTATTAGCGCACAATATTTGGATTAAAAAAAAATAAAAAAAAATCAATTCTGTGCTCTCTCTCTGGATCAAGAAAGTTTAATTTTTACTTACATATCCCTTTTAACTTAAGAATAGGGTATGATAACCATAAAATTAATTAATTATTAATAAAGTGTTTTTCATATTTTTCCCCCAGTCATATCGCTATTTTCCTTCAAATATTGAAGTTATTGAGTGGCTTGGAGCATACTACATTGATAACCAGTTATTTGAAAAAGCCATTCAGTACTTTGAAAGAGCAGCGCTTATTCAGTAAGTATATTTTGGTAATGTTATTGAGTGAGAAATAGTGTTATTTAACAAAAACAAAAAGGGTAACCGGTCTACTGGAAAAAATGAAATCTTAATCAAAATGCTTTAATTTTCAAGATTACTAAAATTAAACTACTTATGGTTCTTATTATTATTATTATCAGTTATTTGTAGAGCACCAACAGATTCTGCATCGTCATAAACGTAGGAATAATATGCTAAGGTAGAATTTATAGTAAACAAAGAGTTTCACTGTTGTAAATCACCTCTCATGAATGTGATCTACAAAACAGCTTGGCTTGTAGGCTTACATTCTAAGGGGGTTCAAGGGGATGACAAAGGAGGAGGAGAGGGACTGTGGTAAGAAAGGTTAGCGTATGTTGTATGCATCCCTGAACAGTAGAGTCTATAAGGGGCGCTTGAAACTATGAAAACTAGGGGAGAGTCTTGTGGAGCGAGGCAGAGAGTTCCACAAAATTCTGGAGAAGTCCTGTAGACTGGAATGTAAGGAGGTACCAAGAGAGGAGGAGAAAAGGAGGTTGTGAGCAAAGCGAAAGGGACAGGAGAGAGAATATCTGGAGACAAGGTCGGAGATATAGGGTGGAGAAGTGTTATTGTGGGCTTTGAATGTAATGATTGTATTTTATTCTGGAAGCCAGTGAAGAGATTGGCAGAGAGGTGCAGCAGATGAGGAGCGACGTGTAAGGAAGAATCAGCTTGTCAGAGACATTCATTATAGATTGTAAAGTAGATAGACAGCAGCTATGGAGGCCAGCGAGGATGAAGTTGCAATAGTCAAGGCAGGAAATGATGAGAGAGTGAATTAAAATCTTAGTTGTGTCTTGTGTGAGGAAGTGGCTAATTTTGGAGATGGTTTTTAAGTGCCAGGAACTGGCCAAATACTGGATGTTAGGAGTGAAAAAAAAAGTTCTGAGTCAAGTGTGACCCCAGGACAGTTAGTGACATGGGTTAGCAAGGAAGGGGATAGGTCTGATGTACAGAGGTAGATTTGGGTGTCATCGGCATACAAATTATATTGAAACCCGTGGGACTTTATTAAAGGGACAGTCTACACTAAAATTGTTATTGTTTAAAAAGATAGATAATGCCTTTACTACACATTCCCCAGCTTTGCACAACCAACATTGATATATTAATATACTTTATAACATTAAAACCTCTAAAGTTCTGCCTGTTTCAAATGCTCTACAGATGCTTTTCACAACAGGAGACTGCTAGTTCATGTGGCCCATATAGATAACAATGTGATCATGCCCATGGAGTTATTTAAGATTTAGCACAACACAGTACTAAATGCAAGTCAATAGATAATAAATAAATAAATAAAAAGGTCATGTGATCGATACAAGGTAATAATAGAGGTAAAACGTATATTAATATAACCGTGTTGGTTATACAAAACTGGGTAATAGGTAATAAAGGGATTATCTATATTTTAAAACAATAAAAATTATATTGTAGACTGTCCCTTTAAGGAACCTAAGGAAGCTGTATGGGTTGAGAAGATAAGGGGACCAAGGACAGAGCCTTGTGGTACCCCAACCAGAAAGTGTTAAATGGGCAGAGGATGTGCCAGTGACGACTAAACTAAAAGTACAGCTGGACAGGTAGGAGGAGTACCACCAGAGGGCTGTGTCGCAAATGCTGAAGGATTTGAGGGTTTGGAGCAAGATAGGGTGGTCAACAGTATCAAAGGCTGCAGACAGATCGAGAAGGATTAACAAAGATCAATGGCCTTTTGATTTTGCTGTAAGTAGTAATCTTATTACTTGCTGTGTCTGTGTGGGGACGAAATCCAGATTGCAATGGATAAAGGACGGAGTTTAATGTGAGGAAGTGTGATAAACGTGTGTAAAATGGCCTTTCCAGAAGTTTAGAGGCAAGGGGAAGTAAATAAATTGGACGGTATTTGGATGAGAAGGTTGGATCAAGAGAAGGTTTTTTGAGGATAGGTGTAACTAGTGCATAAGAGAAAACATAATTTATGTAAGAACTTACCTGATAAATTCATTTCTTTCATATTAACAAGAGTCCATGAGCTAGTGACGTATGGGATATACATTCCTACCAGGAGGGGCAAAGTTTCCCAAACCTTAAAATGCCTATAAATACACCCCTCACCACACCCACAAATCAGTTTAACGAATAGCCAAGAAGTGGGGTGATAAGAAAAAAAGTGCGAAGCATATAAAATAAGGAATTGGAATAATTGTGCTTTATACAAAAAAATCATAACCACCACAAAAAAGGGTGGGCCTCATGGACTCTTGTTAATATGAAAGAAATGAATTTATCAGGTAAGTTCTTACATAAATTATGTTTTCTTTCATGTAATTAACAAGAGTCCATGAGCTAGTGACGTATGGGATAATGACTACCCAAGATGTGGATCTTTCCACACAAGAGTCACTAGAGAGGGAGGGATAAAATAAAGACAGCCAATTCCTGCTGAAAATAATCCACACCCAAAATAAAGTTTAACAAAAAACATAAGCAGAAGATTCAAACTGAAACCGCTGCCTGAAGAACTTTTCTACCAAAAACTGCTTCAGAAGAAGAAAATACATCAAAATGGTAGAATTTAGTAAAAGTATGCAAAGAGGACCAAGTTGCTGCTTTGCAGATCTGGTCAACCGAAGCTTCATTCCTAAACGCCCAGGAAGTAGATACTGACCTAGTAGAATGAGCTGTAATTCTCTGAGGCGGAATTTTACCCGACTCAACATAGGCAAGATGAATTAAAGATTTCAACCAAGATGCCAAAGAAATGGCAGAAGCTTTCTGGCCTTTCCTAGAACCGGAAAAGATAACAAATAGACTAGAAGTCTTACAGAAAGATTTCGTAGCTTCAACATAATATTTCAAAGCTCTAACAACATCCAAAGAATGCAACGATTTCTCCTTAGAATTCTTAGGATTAGGACATAATGAAGGAACCACAATTTCTCTACTAATGTTGTTGGAATTCACAACTTTAGGTAAAAATTCAAAAGAAGTTCGCAACACCGCCTTATCCTGATGAAGAATCAGAAAAGGAGACTCACAAGAAAGAGCAGATAATTCAGAAACTCTTCTGGCAGAAGAGATGGCCAAAAGGAACAAAACTTTCCAAGAAAGTAATTTAATATCCAATGAATGCATAGGTTCAAATGGAGGAGCTTGAAGAGCGCCCAGAACCAAATTCAAACTCCAAGGAGGAGAAATTGACTTAATGACAGGCTTTATACGAACCAAAGCTTGTACAAAACAATGAATATCAGGAAGAATAGCAATCTTTCTGTGAAAAAGAACAGAAAGAGCAGAGATTTGACCTTTCAAGGAACTTGCGGACAAACCCTTATCTAAACCATCCTGAAGAAATTGTAATATTCTCGGTATTCTAAAAGAATGCCAAGAAAAAAGATGAGAAAGACACCAAGAAATATAAGTCTTCCAGACTCTATAATATATCTCTCTGGATACAGATTTACGAGCCTGTAACATAGTATTAATCACAGAGTCAGAGAAACCTCTTTGACCAAGAATCAAGCGTTCAATCTCCATACCTTTAAATTTAAGGATTTCAGATCCTGATGGAAAAAAGGACCTTGAGACAAAAGGTCTGGTCTTAACGGAAGAGTCCACGGTTGGCAAGAGGCCATCCGGACAAGATCCGCATACCAAAACCTGTGAGGCCATGCCGGAGCTACCAGCAGAACAAACGAGCATTCCTTCAGAATCTTGGAGATTACTCTTGGAAGAAGAACTAGAGGCGGAAAGATATAGGCAGGATGATACTTCCAAGGAAGTGAAAATGCATCCACTGCCTCCGCCTGAGGATCCCGGGATCTGGACAGATACCTGGGAAGTTTCTTGTTTAGATGAGAAGCCATCAGATCTATTTCTGGAAGTTCCCACATTTGAACAATCTGAAGAAATACCTCTGGGTGAAGAGACCATTCGCCCGGATGCAACGTTTGGCGACTGAGATAATCCGCTTTCCAATTGTCCATACCTGGGATATAAACCGCAGAGATTAGACAGGAGCTGGATTCCGCCCAAACCAAAATTCGAGATACTTCTTTCATAGCCAGAGGACTGTGAGTCCCTCCTTGATGATTGATGTATGCCACAGTTGTGACATTGTCTTATCTGAAAACAATGAACAACTCTCTCTTCAGAAGAGGCCAAGACTGAAGAGCTCTGAAAATTGCACGGAGTTCCAAATTGATCGGAAATCTCACCTCCTGAGATTCCCAAACCCCTTGTGCCGTCAGATACCCCCACACAGCTCCCCAACCTGTAAGACTTGTATCTGTTGAGATTATAGTCCAGGTCGGAAGAACAAAGAAGCCCCCTGAACTGAACGATGGTGATCTGTCCACCATGTCAGAGAGTGTCGTAAAATCGGTTTAAAGATATTAATTGAGATATCTTTGAGTAATCCCTGCACCATTTGTTCAGCATACAGCGCTGAAGAGGTCGCATGTGAAAACGAGCAAAGGAGATCGCATCTGATGCGGCAGTCCTAAGACCCAACATTTCCATGCATAAGGCTACCAAAGGGAATGATTGTGACTGAAGGTTTTGACAAGCTGATATCAATGTTAAACTTCTCTTGTCTGACAAGGACAGAGTCATAGACACTGAATTTATCTAGAAACCTAAAAAGGTTACCCTTGTCTGAGGAATCAATGAACTGATTGGTAAATTGATCCTCCAACCATGAACTTGAAGAAACAACACAAGTCGATTCGTATGAGATTCTTCGAAAATGAGAAGACTGAGCAAGTACCAAGATATCATCCAAATAAGGAAATACCAAAACCCTATTCTCTGATTACAGAAAGAAGGGCACCGAGAACCTTTGAAAAAAATTCTTGGAACTGAGGCTAGGCCAAACAGTAGAGCCACAAAACTGGTAATGCTTGTCTAAAAAGAGAATCTCAGACACTAAAAGTGATCTGGATGAATCGGAATATGCAGATACACATCCTGTAAATCTATTGTAGACATATAATGCCCTTGCTAAACAAAAGGCAGGATAGTCCTATAGTAACCATCTTGAATGTTGGTATCCTAACATAACGATTCAATAATGATAGATCCAGAACTGGTCTGAAGGAATTGACCTTCTTTGGTACAATGAAGAGATAAAATAAAACCCCAGCCCCTGTTCCAGAACTGGAACTGGCATAAATACTCCAGCCAACTCTAGATCTGAAACACATTTCAGAAATGCTGAGCCTTGCTGTGTCGACTGGGACACGGGAAAGAAAAGAATCTCTTAGCCGGAGGCCTTAACTTGAAGCCAATTCTGTACCTTTCTGAAACAATGTTTCTGAAACCAGAGATTAAGAACGGAATTGATCCAAATTTCTTTGAAGAAAACGTAATCTGCCCCATACCAGCTGAGCTGGAATAAGGGCCGCACCTTCATAGGTACTTAGGAGCTGGCTATAGGTTTCTATAAGGCTTGGATATATTCCAAACTGGAAATAGTTTCCAAACTGATACCGCTCCTGAGGATGAAGGATCAGGCTTTTGTTCCTTGTTGTGAGGAAAGGAACGAAATGATTATTTACCCTGGAAAGAAAGGGAAAGCAAAGTTGACTTAGAAGACATGTCAGCATTCCAAGTTTAATCCATAAAGCTTTTCTAGCTAAAATAGCTAGAGACATATACCTGACATCAACTCTAATGATATCAAAAGATGGTATCACCAATAAAATTATTAGCATGTTATAGAATAATAATAATGCTATAAAATTATGATCTGTTACTTGTTGCGCTAAAGCTTCTAACCAAAAAGTTGAAGCTGCAGCAACAACCGCTAAAAATATAGCAGGTCTAAGAAGATTACCTGAACATAAGTAAGCTTTTCTTAGAAAGGATTCAATTTTCCTATCTAAAGGATCCTTAAATGAAGTACTATCTGCCATAGGAATAGTAGTACATTAGCAGGAGTAGAGACAGCCCCATAACCTTAGGGATTTTTGTCCCAAAAAACTCTAATCTGTCAGATGGCACAGGATATAATTTGCTTAAACGTCTAGAAGGAGTAAATAAATTACCCAAATTATTCCATTCCCTGGAAATTACTTCAGAAATAGCATCAGGGAGATAAAACACTTCTGGAATAACTACAGGAGATTTTAAAAACCTTATTTAAACGTTTACATTTAGTATCAAGAGGACCAGAATCCTCTATTTCTAATGCAAATAACACTTCTTTAAGTAAAGAACGAATAAATTCCATCTTGAACAAATACAAAGATTTATCAGCATCAACCTCTGAGACAGAAACCTCTGAACCAGAAGAACCATTATCAGTATCAGAATGATAATGTTCATTTAAAAATTCATCTGAAAAAAAGAGAAGTTTTAAAAGACTTTTATGTATACTAGAAGGAGAAATAACAGACATAGCCTTCTTAATGGATTTAAAAAATAAAATCTCTTATGTTATCAGGAACACTCTGAAAATTAGATGTTGACGGACAGCAACAGGTAATGTAACAGTACTAAAGGAAATTTTATCTGCATTAATAAGTTTGACATGACATGCAATACAAATAACAGCTGGAGAAACAGATACCAAAAGTTTATAGCAGACTTAGCTTGGTAGCTCCAGCACTGTGCAGTGATTTTCCTGTAGTATCTTCTGACTCAGTTGCAACGTGGAACATCTTGCAATATGTAAAAGAAAAAAACAACATATAAAGCAAAATTGATCAAATTCCTTAAATGACAGTTTCAGGAATGGGAAAAAAATGCCAGTGAACAAGCTTCTAGCAACCAGAAGCAATAAATAATGAGACTTAAATAATGTGGAGACAAAAATGACGCCCATATTTTTTAGCGCCAAAAAAGACGCCCACATTATTTGGCGCCTAAATGCTTTTGGCGCCAAAAATGACGCCACATCCGGAACGCCGACATCTTTGACGCAAAATAACGTCAAAAAATGACGCAACTTCCGGCGACACGTATGACGCCGGAAACGGAAAATAATTTTTGCGCCAAAAAAGTCCGCGCCAAGAATGACGCAATAAAATGAAGCATTTTCAGCCCCCGCGAGCCTAACAGCCCACAGGGAAAAAAGTCAAATTTTTGAGGTAAGAAAAAATATGATAATTCAATGCATAATCCCAAATATGAAACTGACTGTCTGGAAATAAGGAAAGTTGAACATTCTGAGTCAAGGCAAATAAATGTTTGAATACATATATTTAGAACTTTATAAATAAAGTGCCCAACCATAGCTTAGAGTGTCACAGAAAATAAGACTTACTTACCCCAGGACACTCATCTACATGTTTGTAGAAAGCCAAACCAGTACTGAAACGAGAATCAGTAGAGGAAATGGTAAATATAAGAGTATATCGTCGATCTGAAAAGGGAGGTAAGAGATGAATCTCTACGACCGATAACAGAGAACCTTATGAAATAGACCCCGTAGAAGGAGATCACTGCATTCAAATAGGCAATACTCTCCTCACATCCCTCTGACATTCACTGCACGCTGAGAGGAAAACCGGGCTCCAACTTGCTGCGGAGCGCATATCAACGTAGAATCTAGCACAAACTTACTTCACCACCTCCCTTGGAGGCAAAGTTTGTAAAAACTGATTTGTGGGTGTGGTGAGGGGTGTATTTATAGGCATTTTAAGGTTTGGGAAACTTTGCCCCTCCTGGTAGGAATGTATATCCCATACGTCACTAGCTCATGGACTCTTGTTAATTACATGAAAGAAATATACCAGCACTGAGGGAGAGATTGAATATACGGTAACTTATGGTTACCAGATATACATGTTACATTGTGTATTGTGGCCTTAAAAGAACAGTTGATTGCATGATTACAAGAAGGTTTTGTAAAATTTACATTTTTCATTCAGCCATAGGAGGATTTTTACAGCAAAAATCACTGCACCTATCTATGGAATTTGCCATGGAGATGGCGCTCGTGTAGAAGTGTTTCCCTGGCTTTATTTTATAAAAAAAAAAGCTGATCCCAAGGTTCAGAAATATAAAGTGGCTTTTTTAAACGATTTTCACACATTTTTAGTAGAAAACAAAACTGTTTTTATTTCAAAACTTGATTAACGTTCTGCCATATTTGTAAATTATAAAGATCAAATGTTTATATAAATTTTAGTATTAATATTTTATTTTTTATGTGTGTGATATAATCAGTGACTTGCTAGCATCTGCTGTGTAATATAGTGCAAGACCCTGTGCTATAATATCACATACCCTTGCGACCCTATTTTCATGCTTTGTCTGACAATTTCTGAAGTAATATACAGCAAGATAGCTGCAATTTTTGGCAAAGTGAACAAAAAGGTGTGCATACTTTATTCCTGATTGTAAAAGGTAATAACAGTGTTTCTCAACTGCTGTACTCAAGTACCCCTAACAGGGAAGGTTTTCATTATAGCTGAACTAGAGCACAGGTGAAATAATCGGTTAATGGCTGAGAGCAGGCTAGTAACCATGGTTACTGATCAGCTGATTATTTCACCTGTGCTCTAGTTCAGCTATAATGTAAACCTAGCCTGTTGGGGTACTTGAGAACCATGGTTGAGAAACACTGTAATAACACACACACCACACTCTCATTCAACACACACACAAACATACAACACACACATACAACAGACACACTCATACAACACACACCACACACTCTCTCATATAACACACACACCACACTCTCATTCAACACACACACAAACATACAACACACACATACAACAGACACACTCATACAACACACACCACACACTCTCTCATATAACACACACACCACACTCCCACACCACACTCTCATGCAACACACATACAAACATACATTACACACATACACCACACACACTCATACAACACACACTCTCTCATATAACACACACACACTACACACTATCATACAACACACACTACATATACACACACTCATACACCACACACACACACACACACTCATACAACACACAACCACACATTTTCATACTACATGCACACACTCATACACCAGACACACACCACATACTCATACAACACACACTACATACACACACTCATACAACACACACTACATACACACACTCATACAACACACACTACATACACCACACACACACACCACACACTCTCATTCAACACACACTCTCATTCAACACACACACTACAGACACTTTCATATAACACACACTACCCACACTCTCATGTAACACACACAAGTCGTGACCCAGTAAACATGGTGTTGCGACCCAGTAATGGGTCCCGAACCATGGTTTGAAGAACACTGATATAGTGCGTAGTCTGTATGTATGTATCTATCTCTCTATCTACCAATCTGTGTGCTTGATATTTCCTATTAATCATAGTGCATAGGCAGTGCTAAGGTTAGTGTAGCAGTTTACAAAATTTCCATTTTGAAGTTTTATTAGATGGGAACATGCACTTGAACAAATGCATCCTTCATGAATGGGGTTTTTTATTGCCGTGGTTATTATAATAATTTGACTTGCAGGACAAGATTTAAGGTAATTCATTTTGTGTATATGAAAAAAAGAAAAAAACTGGACCTTTTTCATTCCTGAGAACATGTCCACATTTTTTAAGTGAAATGTATAACCTGTTCAGCTTTTTAAAGTCGAGCACCACATACACACAGAGGCCTATTTGTTGTCAATGAAAGTCCTTGTGAATGCTCAAGTGGGATTTATGTCAACAAAGATAAATTCATGCAAATATCCAGAGCATGCAGATAATGTTATGCTTATTTAGCACAGAACATGTCTGGGTATATCTGCTAGTCACACAGATTAGTAACATAGACTGAACAAAGGCTGCCTGTGTGTAGACACGTTACTGCTATGGTAAAGCTCTACAGCTTTGGGATTAATATCTAAAGAGTTGTTTCAGTTTTTACTGGGAGCACATTTTTCTATGTTTTTCTAAAATGTACAGTCTTAAGACCATGCGACTATCAGATAGATAGATAGATAGATAGATAGATAGATAGATAGATAGATAGATAGATAGATAGATAGATAGATAATTATACAGGGCAATAACTTTGTGACCAGAATTGCACACTCATTTAGATGTAATATGAAAATGCATCAAGATATAAGATTATGAAAGAATAACAGACTGAATGATAAATGTACAGTGGCAAGTAACATTAAAGTGTTACTAAACCCAAATTTTTTCTTTAATGATTCAGATAGAGCAGGCAATTTTAAGCAAATTTCTAATATACTTCTATTATCAATTTTTACTTGCTATTTTTATTTGAAAAAGCAGAAATGTAAGGTTAGGAGCCGGCCCATTTTTAGTTCAACACCTGTGTAGCGCTTGCTGATTGGTGACTACATTATGTTATATAATGAATAGCTAACTGGCTAACAAGCATAACCCCCCCCCCCATTATTTGCTTTGTTGTTAGACAATGACATACTTCTCAATAACAAAATATGTTGGATATTTATTTTTCTTTCCTAAGATATGGAGAGTCCACAACGTCATTCAATTACTAGTGGGAATATCACTCCTGGCCAGTAGGAGGAGACAAAGAGCACCACAGCAAAGCTGTTAAGTGTCACTCCCCTACCCACAATCCCCAGTCATTCTCTTTGCCTCTGTCAATGGAGGAGGTGAAGTTTGGTGTCTGAAGAAATTAATTCCTTTTTTGGGTTCTTTTTCCTGCAAGCAAGGATTTGGGTTTATCTGAGTCTACGTCAATCTCTTCAGTAGAGTAGTGGTGGCTTTTAAGCAGTTAGGAAGTTTTGAGGTAGTCCTTGCTTTGTTTCCTAACACATTGCTTCCCATGGTACAGAAAGCCAGAGTTGGTTACACACTTTATGACACACTTCTCAATAACAAAACATGTTGGATATTTTATTTTTTCTCAGTACAGGAACTTCCATTTTACAGAAAAAAAAATTAAACTAACTTTTTTGGGCGTTGTCTCTATGAGCCAATGAGCACTAGAGTCCCAGGACTTGTACATAATCACACACTTCCCTGTTAGTTAAACTTTACATTTACCTAACATTTTTCATGCAAAAGAAAGTAAAATGGTAAACTGTTTCTTTGCACATACATGATGGAGAAAAAAAATTGAGTAATCTGGTCCTTTAAAAAACAGGCGATAATTCTTAAAGGGACAGTAAAGTCAAAATTAAACTTTCAGAATTTAAACAGGGAATGTCATTTTAATAAATTTCAAATGTATTTCTGTTATTAAATTTTCTTTATTTTATTTGTATCCTTTGTTAAAGTGTAGGCTCAGAAGCCGTAATGCACTACTGGAAGATAGCTGAGCACATCTGGTGAGCCAATTTTAATAGGTATGTATATATGTGCAGCCACCAATCACCAGCTTGCTCCCAGCAGTGCACTAATACCCCTGAGCCTTCCTTTGTGTACTTTTCAACATAGGATACTTAGAGAACAAAACAAATGTGATTATTGAAGTACTTTGGAAACATTTTTAAAATCAAGTTCTTTGTCAGAATAATGAGTTTTATTTTAAATGTACTGTCCCTTTTATTGTTGGTTCAAAGATTATACCTCCCTATTACACAATCTGTATAATGTATGCATCCAAATGAGAAATATTTGGTGAAATATATAAACTAATGTGATCTGCTTGGATATATGCATATGCTCTATTATCACAGATATATTTATTTATTATTAATTGTTTTTACAGACCTACTCAATTTAAATGGCAGTTGATGGTTGCTAGCTGTTACAGGAAGAGCGGTAAGCATTATTTCTGCATTTACATTCTTTTACCCTTTATATATTGTATACTCAGAACTTTTAATTGTATTGTATATTAGTGTCTGCCCCTCAAACATTCTCTGCGTTAATCCTTTCTACAAAAAGGAAAATCCTATTGCCTTGCACCACAACTGGGCTTGTTGTAATATTTTTAATTATAGATTCCCGGTTAGGCAAATAGACATACTGCCGCAATATCATTCCTGATTTCTAAAGACATTTCAAGATAAGAGAGACTTACAGGAACAGAATATCTGATCATCCTGGGTCCAGTCGTCCCTGGCTGTCACCAGATGTCACCACTGTACTGAGCACAAATGTACCAGTGCCACTGATCTGCAAGGGAGGGGGCATCTGTGCTCTGGGGACAATCTAGGGTCAATACATGTTTGTTTAGATTTGCATACTTATTTATCTTTACAGGAGAACTAGAAGTTGAATCTAAGCAAAGAGGTCTCATTTACATAAATCGCATTACTGTTTTTCATCCTTAAAGGGACACTAAAAACCTTGTAATTACAAGACAAGCTAAACATATTTTTTTAAACAAACATCTTGTTTGCTACAGTTGTTTTTTAAAAGATAAACGCAACCCACCACATTTGGAGGAGCCAACCTGATCTTCAGTCAGTAGTCATTATGTTATTATAAAGCGCATTGGCTTCAATTGATAACAAATGAAAAGCAATCAGGGAAAGATAAGTAGCAGGGTTAGCCTTGAGAAGTCTGTAAGGTGCATTTCCACCTCTAAGAATTAGAAAATCCGCAATTTTTCAGAGCTGGATTACACAGAAAGGGGCAAAATAAATAATATGAATAATATTGCACATAACTAAACATTTTATATTTATTTTACTTATTTTATTTTTATCATTTAGCTATAAACTCTGTGTTATTGTTAGTTTTATCTTTTACATTTTTAATTTTTTTAGGTAACTACCACAAAGCTCTTAAAACCTACAAAGATATTCACAGGAAGTTTCCCGATAATGTGGAATGTAAGCAATCCTAATTCATTACATTATCCCAAAGAATTTAAGATGTTTTATTAAATCATTTACATTGTCACCAATTTTTGGTTTAGGTTTGCGTTTCTTGGTGCGGCTCTGTACTGATACTGGATTAAAAGAAGTTCAAGAATATGCTACCAAACTTAAGAAAGCAGAAAAAATGAAAGAATTAAGAGAACAGGTTGGCATTTCTAAATCTAGATATTGAGCAAGGGGCTTTGTCTTTGTGCATTATCTAAATTCCATATTTCACATTTCATTTTACTTGATACACCTTTATTATTTATTTGTAATTATTTATTTCTCTTGTTAAGTGTATCCAGTCCACGGATCATCCATTACTTGTGGGATATATTCCCTTCCCAACAGGAAGTTGCAAGAGGATCACCCACAGCAGAGCTGCTATATAGCTCCTCCCCTCACATGTCATACCCAGTCATTCTCTTGCAACCCTCAACATAGATGGAGGTCGTGAGAGGACTGTGGTGTTTTATACTTAGTTTATTTCTTCAATCAAAAGTTTGTGATTTTTAAATGGCACCGGAGTGTGCTGTTTTTTCTCAGGCAGTATTTGGAAGAAGAATCTGCCTGCGTTTTCTATGATCTTAGCAGAAGTAACTAAGATCCACTTGCTGTTCTCACACATTCTGAGGAGTGAGGTAACTTCAGAGAGGGAATGGCGTGCAGGTTTTCCTGCAAATGAGGTATGTGCAGTAAAATATTTTTCTAAGGAATGGAATTGACTAAGAAAATGCTGCTGATACCGAAGTAATGTAAGTAAAGCCTTAAATGCAGTGTATTAGGCTTATTAATTAATTAGGCTTATTAATAGAGATATATATATATACTCTTCAAAAAATGCTCTTCAAAAAATGTGTTTTAAAACGTTTGCTGGCATGTTTAATCGTTTTTTAACGTACATTTGGTGATAAAACTTATTGGGGCATAATTTTTCCACATGGCTGGCTTAATTTCTGCATAGAAACAGTTAACTGAGGCTTCCCACTGTTGTAATATGAGTGGGAGGGGCCTATTTTAGCACTTTTTTGCGCAGTAAAAATTCAGACTCAGACTTCCTGCTTCTTCCTGCATGATCCAGGACTTCTCTAGAGGGCTCAAAAGGCTTCAAAAGTCATATTGAGGGAGGTAAAATGTCACAGTAGAGCTGTGGCAGTGTGTGTGACTGTTTTAAAAAACGTTTTTTTCTATTGTTAGTCCGTTTTGGGTATTGAGGGGTTAATCATCCATTTGCAAGTGGGTGCAATGCTCTGCTAACTTAATACATACACTGTGAAAATTTGATTGGTATAACTGCTTTGGTTCATTGTTATTTCAACTTGGGACAGGTTTTGTGCTTCTTAAAGGCACAGTAGCGTTTTTTATATTGCTTGTAAACTTGTTGTAAAGTGTTTTTCAAGCTTGCCAGTCTTATTGCTAGTCTGTTTAAACATGTCTGACATAGATGAATCTATTTGTTCATTATGTTTGAAAGCCAGTGTGGAGCCCCATAGGAATATGTGTACTAAATGTATTGATTTCACTTTAAATAATAAAGATCAGTCTTTATCTATAAAAGAATTATCACCAGACGACGAGGGGGAAGTTATGCCGACTAACTCTCCTCACGTGTCAGTACCTTCGTCTCCCGCTCAGGGGGCGCACGCTAATATGGCGCCAAGTACATCAGGGACGCCCATAGCAATTACTTTACAGGACATGGCTACAATCATGAATAATAC
Organism: Bombina bombina; assembly: GCF_027579735.1. Classification (NCBI taxonomy): domain Eukaryota; kingdom Metazoa; phylum Chordata; class Amphibia; order Anura; family Bombinatoridae; genus Bombina; species Bombina bombina. The sequence continues at coordinate 1,139,885,355 of NC_069501.1, read as the reverse complement.
CCTGTCAGAAGTATTATCTAGATTGCCAGAATTGAGAGGCAAGCGCGATAGCTCTGGGATTAGGAGAGATGCAGAGCGCGCAGGTGCTGTAAGAGCCATGTCTGATACTGCGTCACAGTTTGCAGAACATGAGGACGGAGAGCTTCATTCTGTGGGTGACGGATCTGATCCGGGGAAACCTGATTCAGAGATCTCTAATTTAAGCTTGAGAACCTCTGTGTATTGCTTGGGGAGGTTTTAGCTGCTCTGAACGACTGTAACACAGTTGCAATTCCAGAGAAATTGTGTAGGCTGGATAGATACTATGCGGTGCCGGTGTGTACTGATAATTTCTGTAAGCCTTTTAGGTATAGGAAAACATTAGCAAGGAGTGGGATAGACCTGGTGTGCCCTTTTCCCCTCCTCCTATATTTAGAAAAATGTTCCCAATAGACGCCACTACACAGGACTTATGGCAAACGGTCCCTAAGGTGGAGGGAGCTGTTTCTTCTTTAGCAAAACGTACCACTATCCCAGTTGAGGACAGTTGTGCTTTTTCGGATCCAATGGATAAAAAATTAGAAGGTTACCTTAAGAAAATGTTTGTTCAACAAGATTTTATCCTGCAGCCCCTTGCATGCATTGCGCCTGTCACTGCTGCTGCGGCATTCTGGTTTGAGTCTCTGGAAGAGGCCATTCACACAGCTCCATTGGATGAAATTATGGACAAGCTTAAATCACTTAAGCTAGCCAACTCATTTGTTTCTGATGCCATTGTACATTTGACTAAACTAACGGCTAAGAATTCCGGATTCGCCATCCAGGCGCGGAGGGCGCTATGGCTTAAATCCTGGTCAGCTGACGTGACTTCTAAATCTAAATTACTTAATATTCCTTTCACGAGGCAGACCTTATTCGGGCCCGGCTTGAAAGAAATTATTGCTGACATTACTGGAGGTAAGGGTCATACCCTCCCTCAGGACAGGGCCAAATCAAAGGTCAAACAGTCTAATTTTTGTGCCTTTCGAAATTTCAAGGCAGGAGCAGCATCAACTTCCTCCGCTCCAAAACAGGAAGGAACTGTTGCTCATTCCAGACAGGCCTGGAAACCTAACCAGTCCTGGAACAAGGGCAAGCAGGTCAGAAAACCTGCTGCTGCCCCCAAGACAGTTTGAAGGAACGGCCCCCTATCCGGAAACGGATCTAGTGGGGGGCAGACCTTCTCTCTTCGCCCAGGCGTGAGCAAGAGATGTCCAGGATCCCTGGGCGTTGGAGATTATATCTCAGGGATATCTTCTGGACTTCAAGGCATTCCTAAGCTGTGTACAAAACCTCCTAGTAATGGGGGTGATACACCCAGTTCCGCGGACGGAACAAGGACAGGGATTTTATTCAAATCTGTTTGTGGTTCCCAAGAAAGAGGGAATCTTCAGACCAATCTTGGATCTAAAGATCTTGAACAAATTCCTCAGAGTTCCATCATTCAAAATGGAAACCATTCGGACCATCCTACCCATGGTCCAAGAGGGTGAGTACATGACCACAGTGGACTTAAAGGATGTCTACCTTCACATACCGATTCACAAAGATCATCATCGGTTCCTAAGATTTGCCTTTCAAGACAGGCATTACCAATTTGTAGCTCTTCCCTTCGGGTTGGCTACTGCCCCGAGAATCTTTACAAAGGTTCTGGGCTCACTTCTAGCGGTTCTAAGACCGCGAGGCATAGCGGTGGCTCCGTATCTAGACGACATCCTGATACAGGCGTCAAGCTTTCAAATTGCCAAGTCTCATACAGAGATAGTTCTGGCATTTCTGAGGTCGCATGGGTGGAAGATGAACGTGGAAAAGAGTTCTCTATCACCACTCACAAGAGTCTCCTTCCTAGGGACTCTGATAGATTCTGTAGAAATGAAAATTTACCTGACGGAGTCCAAGTTATCAAAACTTTTAAATGCTTGCCGTGTCCTTCATTCCATTCCACGCCCGTCAGTGGCTCAATACATGGAAGTAATCGGCTTAATGGTAGCGGCAATGGACATAGTGCCATTTGCGCGCCTACATCTCAGACCGCTGCAATTATGCATGCTAGGTCAGTGGAATGGGGATTACTCAGATTTGTCCCCTCTACTAAATCTGGATCAAGAGACCAGAGATTCTCTTCTCTGGTGGCTATCTCGGGTCCATCTGTCCAAGGGTATGACCTTTCGCAGGCCAGATTGGACGATTGTAACAACAGATGCCAGCCTTCTAGGTTGGGGCGCAGTCTGGAACTCCCTGAAGGCTCAGGGATCGTGGACTCAGGAGGAGAAACTCCTCCCAATAAATATTCTGGAGTTAAGAGCAATATTCAATGCTCTTCTAGCTTGGCCTCAGTTAGCAACACTGAGGTTCATCAGATTTCAGTCGGACAATATCACGACTGTGGCTTACATCAACCATCAAGGGGGAACCAGGAGTTCCCTAGCGATGTTAGAAGTCTCAAAGATAATTCGCTGGGCAGAGTTTCACTCTTGCCAATTGTCAGCGATCCACATCCCAGGTGTGGAGAACTGGGAGGCGGATTTTCTAAGTCGTCAGACTTTTCATCCGGGGGGGTGGGAACTCCATCCGGAGGTGTTTGCTCAAATGGTCCATCGTTGGGGCAAACCAGAACTGGATCTCATGGCGTCTCGCCAGAACGCCAATCTTCCTCGTTACGGATCCAGGTCCAGGGACCCGGGAGCGACGCTGATAGATGCTCTAGCAGCTCCTTGGTTCTTCAACCTGGCTTATGTGTTTCCACCGTTTCCTCTGCTCCCTCGACTGATCGCCAAGATCAAGCAGGAGAGAGCATCTGTGATTCTGATAGCGCCTGCGTGGCCACGCAGGACCTGGTATGCAGACCTAGTGGACATGTCATCCTGTTCACCATGGACTCTACCTCTGAGGCAAGACCTTCTAATACATAAATCATCCAAATCTAATTTCTCTGAGACTGACTGCATGGAGATTGAACGCTTGATTCTATCAAAGCGTGGCTTCTCCGAGTCAGTTATTGATACCTTAATACAGGCACGAAAGCCTGTTACCAGGAAAATCTACCATAAGATATGGCGTAAATACCTTTATTGGTGCGAATCCAAGAGTTACTCATGGAGTAAGGTTAGGATTCCTAGGATATTGTCCTTTCTCCAAGAGGGTTTAGAAAAAGGCTTATCAGCTAGTTCGTTAAAAGGACAGATATCTGCTCTGTCTATTCTTTTGCACAAGCGTCTGGCAGAGGTTCCAGACGTCCAGGCTTTTTTGTCAGGCTTTGGCTAGGATTAAGCCTGTGTTTAAAACTGTTGCTCCTCCGTGGAGCTTAAACTTGGTTCTTAAAGTTTTTCAAGGAGTTCCGTTTGAACCCCTTCATTCCATTGATATTAAACTTTTATCTTGGAAAGTTCTGTTTTTGATGGCTATTTCCTCGGCTCGAAGAGTCTCGGAGTTATCTGCCTTACATTGTGATTCTCCTTATCTGATTTTCCATTCAGACAAGGTAGTTCTGCGTACTAAACCTGGGTTTTTACCTAAGGTGGTTTCTAACAGGAATATCAATCAAGAGATTGTTGTCCCGTCATTGTGCCCTAATCCTTCTTCAAAGAAGGAACGTCTTTTACATAATCTGGACGTAGTCCGTGCCTTGAAGTTCTACTTACAGGCAACTAAAGAATTTCGACAAACATCTGCCCTGTTTGTCGTTTACTCTGGACAGAGGAGAGGTCAAAAAGCTTCGGCAACCTCTCTCTCCTTTTGGCTTCGAAGCATAATACGCTTAGCCTATGAGACTGCTGGACAGCAGCCCCCTGAAAGGATTACAGCTCATTCTACTAGAGCTGTGGCTTCCACCTGGGCCTTTAAAAATGAGGCCTCTGTTGAACAGATTTGCAAGGCTGCGACTTGGTCTTCGCTTCACACTTTTTCAAAATTCGGAGGCTGTTTTTGGGAGAAAGGTTCTACAGGCAGTGGTTCCTTCCGTTTAAGTTCCTGCCTTGTCCCTCCCATCATCCGTGTACTTAAGCTTTGGTATTGGTATCCCACAAGTAATGGATGATCCGTGGACTGGATACACTTAACAAGAGAAAACATAATTTATGCTTACCTGATAAATTTATTTCTCTTGTAGTGTATCCAGTCCACGGCCCGCCCTGTCCTTTTAAGGCAGGTCTAAATTTTCAGTTAAACTACAGTCACCACTGCACCCTATGGTTTCTCCTTTCTCGTCTTGTTTCGGTCGAATGACTGGATATGACATGTGAGGGGAGGAGCTATATAGCAGCTCTGCTGTGGGTGATCCTCTTGCAACTTCCTGTTGGGAAGGGAATATATCCCACAAGTAATGGATGATCCGTGGACTGGATACACTACAAGAGAAATAAATTTATCAGGTAAGCATAAATTATGTTTTTTTTTCTCATAATTTAAAGTGATAGTAAACAGTTTGAAATATTCTCCAATCTGCCCTGATTGGAGAAGAGTTCAAACCATTAGTGCAACAAAAAATTACTTTTTAAGTGGAGCTGGGGGAATTTGAATTTCAGTGCTACATTAAAAATTAAGTTAAAGCGCATCTTCATTATAACTCTTGAATTAAAGGGCCATTAAACCCAAAAAAATTCTTTCACGATTCAGATAAAGAATACAATTTTAAACAACATTCCAATTTACTTCTATTATCTAATTTGGTGCAATCTTTAGATATCCTTTGTTAAAAAAATAGCAATGCACATTGGTGAGCCAATCACATGAGGCATCTATGTGCAGCCACCAATCATAAGCTACTGAGCCTATCTAGATATGCTTTTTAGGAAAGAATATCAAGAGAATAAAGCAAATTATATAATTGAAGTAAATTAGAAAGTTGTTTAAAATGGTATTCTCTATCTGAATCATGAAAGAAAAAATTTGGGTTTATAATGTCCCTTTAACCCCTTAATGACCACAGCACTTTTCCATTTTCTGTCCGTTTGGGACCAAGGCTATTTTTACATTTTTGCGGTGTTTGTGTTTAGCTGTAATTTTCATCTTACTCATTTACTGTACCCACACATATTATATACCGTTTTTCTCGCCATTAAATGGACTTTCTAAAGATATCATTATTTTCATCATATCTTATAATTTACTATAAAAAAAATTATAAAATATGAGGAAAAAATTGAAAAAAACACACTTTTTCTAACTTTGACCCCCAAAATCTGTTACACATCTACAACCACCAAAAAACACCCGTGCTAAATAGTTTCTAAATTTTGTCCTGAGTTTAGAAATACCCAATGTTTACATCTTCTTTGCTTTTTTTGTAAGTTATAGGGCCATAAATACAAGTTGCACTTTGCTATTTCCAAACCATTATTTTTCAAAATTAGCGCTAGTTACATTAGAACACTAATATCTTTCAGGAATCTCTGAATATCCATTGACATGTATATAATTTTTTTTAGTAGACATCCCAAAGTATTGATCTAGGCCCATTTTGGTATATTTCATGTCACCATTTCACCGCCAAATGCGATTAAATACAAAAAATCGTTCACTTTTTTACAAATTTTTTCACAAACTTTATGTTTCTCACTGAAATTATTTACAAACAGCTTGTGCAATTATGGCTTAAATGGTTGTAAATTCTTCTCTGGGATCCCCTTTGTTCAGAAATAGCAGACATATATGGCTTTGGCGTTGCTTTTTAGTAATTAGAAGGCTGCTAAATGCCACTGCGCACTACACATATATTATGCCCAGCAGTGAAGGGGTTAATTATGGAGCATGTAGGGAGCTTCTAGGGTTAATTTTAGATTTAGTGTAGTGTAGTAGACAACCCCAAGTATTGATCTAGGCCCATTTTGGTATATTTCATGCCACCATTTCACCGCCAAATGCGATCAAATTAAAAAAAACATTAAATTTTTCACAATTTTAGGTTTCTCACTGAAATCATTTACAAACAGCTTGTGCAATTATGGCACAAATGGTTGTAAATGCTTCTCTGGGATCCCCTTTGTTCAGAAATAGCAGACATATATGGCTTTGGCGTTGCTTTTTGGTAATTAGAAGGCCGCCAAATGCCGCTGCATTTCACACGTGTATTATGGCTAGCAGTGAAGGGGTTAATTATGTAGCTTGTAGGGAGCTTGCAGGGTTAATTTTAGCTTTAGTGTAGAGCTCAGCCTCCCACCTGAAACATGAGACCCCCTGATCCCTCCCAAACAGCTCTCTTCCCTCCCCCACCCCCCAATTGTCCCCGCCATCTTAAGTACTGGCAGAAACTCTGCCAGTACTAAAATAAAAGCTATATTTGGGTTTTTTTTTTTTTTTTTTTTTTAGCATATTTACATATGCTGCTGTGTAGGATCCCCCCTTAGCCCCCAGCCTTACTGATCCCCCACCAAAGAGCTCTCTAACCCTCCCCCTCTGCCTTAATGGGCGCCATCTTGGGTACTGGCAGCTGTCTGCCAGTACCCAGTTTAGTGAATAATGTGCCTTTTTTTTAAAATAAAAACCCTTTTCTGCAGTGTAGCTTCCCCCCCCCCCCCCAAGATCAACCCCCCACCCCTTCCACATCAATTAGCTGTTATTTACACTTTAATTCAAGTACTTTTTAAACTTGATTTTTCTGTAGTGTAGCGGTTCCCTCCCGCTCCCGCCCCGTGCACGCGCCCGCCCGCCGCCCCCCGTGCACGCGCGCGCTCCCGTGCGCGCTCCCGCCCCTCCCGCCCCCGATCCCGCCCCCCTCCACTCCACTGGGTACATCGATGGCCGCCCACCCGCCTCCCAGACTTGCTCCCACCCACCAACGATACCGGCCACCGATGTCCGGTGCAGAGAGGGCCACAGAGTGGCTCTCTCTGCATCGGATGGCCAAGGGGGGTTATTGCAGGATGCCTCCATATCGAGGCATCACTGCAATAACCGGAAAGCAGCTGGAAGCGAGCAGGATCGCTTCCAGCTGCTTTCCACACCGAGGACGTGCAGGGTACGTCCTCAGGCATTAACTGCCTTTTTTTTGAGGACGTACCCTGCACGTCCTCGGTCGTTAAGGGGTTAAACTCCATCTGAAATATCTCTAAAATTCCAGATCTGTTTAGACAAAGGTGACAGTTTACTATCACTTTAAATGTAGATAATAACAGCAAATTTAGAATAAGAATTGCTTTGTGCAGTCATAATTTATGATATCCTCAAGCTTTTACCCTATCGCAGTTTGTTCCGCTCCTCTCCTCTTAGGGTTATATTTCTGTTCCTCTAAGAACTTTCACACAGGTTAGCGCAGTGTGATAAGCCAAATTCAGAGCATCCTCAGTCTGTTAGAAAAACAGGTTTTCAAATGGTTTTGAATGACTTTGCAACAAATCAACCATCGGTTAATATTGAGAATCACCTATTCTACTACATCAGCATATATTTTTTGTAGTAGTCTTTGCAAGCATGAGATATCTAAACATAATTGGGGGGAAAAAAACATTTTGCCTAGTTTTGTATCTCAGTAGACTTTTATGGCCCTTCAACAAAGTCACTTAAATTTTGTTGTGTTAAAATAGTGAACAAAGCAAACATCTACACAGTGAAACACCAGAATATGCAGTTATGCTTGCTGGAAATTTTGGGTTGTTATGAATTTCTTTCTACTGACACGGTGAGTACACAGATCATCATAATTACTGTTGGGATTATCACTCCTGGCCAGCAGGAGGAGGCAAAGAGCACCACAGCAAAGCTGTTAAAGGGACAGTCAAGTAAAAAAAAAAACTTTCATGTTTTAAATAGGGCATGTCATTTTTATCAACTTTCTAATTTACTTTTATCACTAATTTTGCTTTGTTCTCTTGGTATTCTTAGTTGAAAGCTAAACCTAGGAGGTGCTAATTTTTTAGACCTTGAAGGCCGCCCCTAATCTAAATGCATTTTGATAGTTTTTCACCACTAGAGGGCATTAGTTCACGTGTTTCATATAGATAACATTGAGCTCATGCACGTGAATTTACCATGGAGACAGCTCTGATTGACTAAAATGCAAGTCTGTCAAAAGAACTGAAATAAGGGGGCAGTCTGCTGAGGCTTAGATACAAGGTAATTACAGAGGTAACATGTGTATAATTATAACTGTGTTGGTTATGCAAAACTGGGGAATTGGTAATTAAGGGATTATCTATCTTTTAAAACAACAAAAATTCTGGTGTTGACTGTCCCTTTAAATATCACTCCCTTACCCACAAACCCCAGTCATTCTCTTTGCCTGTGCAAGGAGGTGGTAAAGTTTTAAGATGTCTGAAGATTCTTCATTCAAGAGTTTATTTTTGAAAGCAGAGCAGGTTGTTCTGTTTTTTCTGGGGTCTAACTGTGTTCCACATCAGTCTCTTCAGTAGAGCTGTGGTGGCTTTTGAGCATTTGGAAACTGGTGGGGTTTTTCATTCTCACTGTGCCTTCCATGTCTGGTGCTGCACTATCCTGAATGCCTGATTAGGATTAGTCACACTTTGTTTTTTTCCATGGGTGTATGAGGGGAGGAAGCTTTCCCATATCTGTGTACTGCCCTGCTGCCGGGCAGATTGGTCTCAGGTAAGTGCCTGTTTATTATTTTTCTTTGCTGACAGAAGAAAAGGTTATGGTACTTTTCTGGGGATTGGGACTGCAATCCTATGTGGGATTTTCTTTATTGGCAGTATGTGGGCACTGCTAGAAACTTTCGAGGAGAGGCTCTCAGTTTTGCAGCGGTGTTGCTGCGTGTGTTTGTTTTTTATACCGTTTTCTTTTTTTCTAATATGTTATGGTGGCCGGTCTTTTTGTCACGCCCACAAATAGGAGGGGCAGTTTGCTGAGGCGTCAATTAAGTTGCACGCCTTTCCGGAGCTCTGTTGTGTTCCGGTCTGTGTGGAGGTTGCTTGTGGCATTGTCGGCTAAAACGCCTTGGGCTTTGATTTATTTTTGATAAGATGGATCAAGTGGCTGTGCAGGATGTTACATGTAGCTTATGCCTTGACTCTAATGTGGAACCTCCAATCCCTTTTTGTTCATCATGTATTGATGGGACATTACATTATAGAAATAGACTTTTTGAAACTGAGCCATCATTAGCTAAGGTGGATGCTGTTCAGGGGTCTCCTGTCCAGGATATGCTGCAGCTTTCTCCTCAAACGTCCCATCCTTTAGTGTCTACTCATGCAGTGCCCAGTGTTTCATCTGTTACTTCAGTTGGGGTTTCCTTGCAGGACATTGCTACCCAGATATCCTCTGCGGTAACTGATGCCCTGGTGGCTTTTCCTATGTTACAGGGGAAGCGTAAAAGGAGATATAAGGATTCAGGGAGTAAGGTATCGAATAGTTCCTCTCATAGATCTGAGGGGGAGGATTCTTCTATAGCGTCTGAGGGGGAGATCTCATACTCAGATAGTATAGTTCCTTCTTCTGATGCTGAAGTGGTAACTTTCAGGTTTAAACTTGAGCACCTCCGGGTGCTACTCAAGGAGGTTTTGGCTACCTTGGATGACTCTGATGCTACGGTTGTAGTCACTCCAAAGAAATCTTGTAAGCTGAACAAATATTTTGATGTTCCTTTAGAGGTGAAGGTTTTTCCTGTTCCAGACCGTGCTTCTGAGATTATTGCACGGGAGTGGGAGAAGTCTGGGATTCCTTTTTCCCCTTCTCCGATTTTTAAGAAAATGTTTCCAATTGCTGATTCTGTTAAGGAGCCTTGGCAGACAGTTCCCAAGGTGGAGGGAGCGATTTCCACTTTGGCCAAGAGGACCACTATTCCCATAGAGGATAGCTGTTCCATTAAGGATTCTATGGATAAGAAGTTGAAGGTTGAAGGCGTTGCTTAAAAGGATGTAGGTTCACCAGGGGTTGCAGTGTATTGCTACTGTCACTAGTGCTGCAGCATATTGGTTTGATGCGCTGTCTGATTCTATTCAGGTGGATACGCCTCTTGAGGAGATCCATGATAGGATCAGGGCTCTTAAGTTGGCTAATTCTTTTATCACGGATGCCTCTTTGCAGATCATCAAGTTGGGAGCAAAGATTTCTGGCTTTGCTGTTTTGGCTTGCAGGGCTTTATGGTTGAAGTCTTGGTCTGCGCATGTGTCTTCTAAGTCTAAGCTTTTGTCTATTCCTTACAAGGGGAAGACCTTGTTTGGGCCGGGCTTAGCTAAGATTATTTCAGACATTACGGGAGGAAAGGGTCATTCTCTCCCTCAGGATAAGAGGAATAAGACGAAGTGTCGCCAGAGTAATTATCGTTCCTTTCGTAACTTTTCAGGCAAGCCTTCCCCCTCATTTTCCAAGCAGGAACAGTCCAAGTCCTCCTGGAAGTCCAATCAGTCTTGGAGCAAGGAGAAGCAATCTAAGAAGCCTGTCACTGACTCAAAGTCAGCATGAAGAGTCTGCCCCCGGTCCAGGAGCGGATCTTGTGGGGGCAGACTTTCTTTTTTTGCTCAGACATGGGTTCAGGATGTTCCGGATCCCTGGGCAGTGTCCCACAGATACAAGTTGAAGTTCAAGAATTTTCCTCCCAGGGGCAGGTTTCACCTTTAAGATTATCTGTAGACCAGATAAAGAGAGAGGCATTCTTCCGTTGTGTTCAGGATCTTTCCGACCTGGGAGTGATAGTTCCTGTTCTAATTCAGGAGCAGGGTCTGGGTTTTTATTCCAGTCTGTTCGTGTTTCCCAAAAAGGAGGGAACTTTAAGACCAATTCTAGATCTAAAATGTGTAAACAAGTTCCTCAGAGTTCCATCATTCAAGATGGATACTATTCGTTCCATTCTTTCTTTGGTTCAGGAGGGTCAGTTCATGACTACTGTGGATTTAAAAGATGCGTATCTGCATATTCCCATCCACAGGGATCATCACAAGTTTCTAAGGTTTGCGTTACTAGACAAACACTTTCAGTTTGTGGCCCTTCCTTTTGGTCTTGCAACGGCTCCCAGAATTTTCTCAAAGGTCCTGGGAGCATTGTTGGCGGTGCTCCGGTTGCGGGGTGTTGCAGTGGCACCTTATCTAGATGATATTCTGGTTCAGGCATCATCTTTTCAGATGTTCAGTCTTTTTGTCAGGCCTTGGTTAGAATCCGGCCTATGTTTAATTTTGCTACTCCTCCTTGGAGTCTTAATTTGGTTCTTAGAGTTCTTCAACAGGCTCTGTTTGAGCCTATGCATTCTTTGGATATTAAAATGTTATCTTGGAAGGTTTTGTTTTTGGTTGCTATCTCTTTGACTCAAAGAGTTTTGTAGCTTTCATCCCTGCAGTGTGAATCTCCTTACCTTATTTTTCATTCTGATAAGGTGGTCCTGCGTACTGCCTTAGGTTTCCTTCCCAAAGTGGTTTCGGATAGAAATATTAATCAAGAAATCGTGGTTCCTCCTTTGTGTCCTAATCCTTCTTCTCATAAGGAGCGTTTGTTGCACAACCTGGATGTGGTTCGTGCGTTGAAATATTATTTGCAGACGACTAAGGATTTTTGCCAGTCTTCTTCTTTGTTGTTTATTCTGGGAAGTGCAAGGGTCAGAAAGCTACGGCTGCTTCTCTTTTTGGCTGAGGAGTGTTATTCGTCTGGCATATGAGACTGCTGGACAACAGCCTCCTGAGAAAATCACGGCTCATTCCACAAGGGCTGTTTCTTCTTCTTGGGCCTTCAAAAATGAAGCTTCTGTGGAACAGATTTGCAAAGTTGCCACTTGGTCATCTTTACACACTTTTTCTAAATTTTATAAGTTTGATAATTTTGCTTCGGCTGAGGCTTCTTTTGGGAGAAAGGTTCTTCAAGCAGTGGTGCCTTTCTTTTAAGTTAACTGTCTTGTCCCTTCCTTATCATCCGTGTCCTCTGGCTTGGGTATTGGTTCCCAACAGTAATTATGATGATCCGTGGACTCACCGTGTCATTAGAAAGAAAACAAAGTTTATGCTTACCTGATAAATTTATTTATTTTTTTACACGGTGAGTCCACGGCCCGCCCTGTATTTTTTAGACCGTTTTTCTTCTTAAATGGAAAGAGTCAACAGCTGCATTCATTACTTTTGGGAAATAAGAACCTGGCCACCAGGAGGAGGCAGCAAAGACAACCCAGCCAAAGGTTTAAATACTCCTCCCACTGCCCTCATTCCCCAGTCATTCTTTGCCTTTCGTCCCAGGAGGTTGGCAGAGAAGTGTCAGAATTTTTCATTTTTCTTTTTTGTCTTTTATGGAGGGTGTAGTACTCTTCGGCATGGGACAGGAGTTTTAAGTAGTCCTGTCCGTCTCACAGTGAGGGCTTGGATGAAAGTTAGAGTCCGGAGATGCAGGGAGAGTCTTTCTGAGAATCCCTCCCGACTCAGATTAACAGCTCCTCAAGTAATCGGCGTTGTCGAACTTCGCTCCGCTGCCTGCTTTCTTCTCTCAAGTTAATGGCGGAGGCGATGCTACTATCCGTCACACTTGAAAGGCCGTGTTCCTGTTCCACGGCGTAGATTCCGGTAAAATAGTTTCAATTTACTTTATTCTCAATGTACTGTAATGTGAATGTTTTCCCAAGAGTTTACCACCTTGCGGGTCTAAATAAATATCATAAGGGTCTCAGTGAATCTCTTGTAGTATCTTCGAATTGAGGGTTAATATTTCCTGAGTGGGGTTATTGAACAGGGGGGTTTATTATCATGTTTGTTATGTGATTCAACCTGCTTATGTGTGATGTTTATGGGCTCGTGGTTCGGAACATTGAGGCCTTTGGAAGTGACGCGGCCTTTTAGTTGGGGGAGCTTTTTTGGACTGTAAGGTTTACCTTGTGTTCGGGCGTGGTTACGTTGCGTTTTCCATTCCGCATTCCTGACTGTGTGGCGGAGGACATTTTTTAGTCTGCAGGGGTCTGGTCATAGGAGGTGGTGAGTGCCCCAGCCATTGGGGGTGTCAGGTGCCGTTTTTGTTTTTACTACTTTAGTCCATATTTATATATCCTCTATCCAGTTATGGAGGATTCAGATGCTGAGACTGTGCTAATTTCAGATTCAGTTACAGAGGATTCTGATACTGAGACTATTTTGATTTCAGATTCTGTGACAAATCTGGATTTGCCTCGTTGACACCAGTTTTGTTCTGTATGCCATTTCAGAGTGCCTGGTTCCTCGGACTCGGGGAATCAAGGGACTGCTGAGCTATTCGCCTCTGGGGGTCCCGTCCTCCGAGAGGCGAGTTTCCTACCAATTCATACTTCTACACATGCGGGTGACCCAGTTTCTGATTCCTCCATGCTGGGTGGCGTGTTCCCCCGGAGGTTGCAGTACGTTTATGCTTCCACATAATGTTGGCGATTGGATGTCTGCAGAGTCCAGATGTTTATTTGAGAATGTTCTCGTGCCCTATTGTCCCAGGCCTTCCGCCTTGGGGAGGGCCTCTACAGTTCCTCGCAGGTGTAACTGTCCCTGAGTGTTGTGCCTTTCGTTACAGGATTGCGCGCCTTAGCGTATTGCTCAGACATGTTTTTCAGTTATTGAATGACCCTATCGTTACCAGATACAGGCATTTTCAGTCTGCTAATTCGAATGGTGCACCTCATTAGATATTTGGGGATGAAGTAATCTCCTGATTGTCATTTGTTTGAGATCTTTCCCAGTTTTGAAAGATAGGGCTCCGTTTGGCTGGTCCTGCGGGTAGGCCTGTGTGTTTTTTGGGTGTTAACCTCCGGGTTGCCTTCTATTTTATTTATATCCGATGGGATGTCTTTTATTTGTTTTTGTTTCCTTTGGGAATCTTCTGGGATTGATACTCTTTCTTACTTCCTCGGAAGTTGTTTTGGACATGTAAGTCCTATGTTAAAAATGTCTGGTTTCTGTTTTTTCCTCTATGAGGGAGAATTTATGCAGCTTGCCGGTAGGACCCTAGGTGCAGGCTGGACCTGTCAGGTTCGTTCGATCTTGCAGCTGTTCAGACATGTGGCGCTGTTCTGCTTGGCGGTTCGGTAGAAGCATAGAGTGCTGCATTCGAGAGGACCTGTGGGTCCGTGAGGTGGGACGGATTGTTTCAGTCCTTATAGCCTTCAGTCATAGATGGTCGGGCAGGGGAGTTTTCCGCTGCATCACTCTATCTGACATCTGATTTCTTCAGAACTTAGAGTTTTTCTCCCCCATGTGGTAGAGGGTTGGAGGGCTTAACGCCCCTTACCGCAGTTGAGCGCTTTGGCCTTCATTTTTAGGCCTCTGGATTTGTCCTTTTGGGCTTGATCCAACAGCTTGTACAGGATAGCTGTACAAGCTGCAGAGTTGCAGCTCTTGACACCTTGCAGGTGTACGCGTAAGCTGTTTGTAGTGTATCTAGATGCAGCTCTTACTCTTTGACGTGTACTGTCGGTCTGAGTTATAAGAGACCTTCTTCTTCTTTCATTGTCTCCGGGTGAGTTGGATCTCCTTTTAGGGATCTGTGTTTCCGGGTGATGGTTGTTCCCTGCGTGGACTTTGTTTAGCTCGGGGTTTTCCGGAGCTGGGTAGGCTTAGTGCCTTTCTCTTCCTTGTGTCCTCTGCTTGTGCAGAGGTGATAGGGAGACTAGTCCTGCTAGTATGATTTTTTGGACCTCGAGGTATCCCTTGGTTGTCCTGAGGCTCTGAGAAGTATGTTCATACGACTTCTAACCTTGCTCCTTGGAGCGTTGGACTTTAGCTAGGGGTGGTTCCTTCCTTTGGTGTAGAGGCTTTTGAGTTCTTCTCGCTATCCAGATTCTCTGGATATGCACCCATACCCTTGTGTCTGGCTTTTTGGCCAGTTGGGGTGTTTAGTTCTAGGGTAAGTTTTGCCTGAACTATTGGGTGCCTGGACCTGTTTTTACTCCCTGAGACTTCCGGTTGCTGAAGCTTCACTTGGCCTTTTTCCTTACCCAGTCTTGGGTGGTTCTGGAATATTGGATCTCAGGGCTGGTCAGGGTGTTCCACGGTAGTGGGAACTTGGGCTATGCCCTTGCTCCATCTACCTAACTTAGTCATGGTTGGCCAGGTTTTCTGAGTATTTTTTACTCTTTGCCACAGAGTAGCCCATGTCATCGGGTGGTTAGCCGTGAGGCTTGAGCCTCAAGGGTGGTTGGTTCATACTCAGCTGCTGGCGTTGGATGTCCAATTTCTGGTTCACCTTAGGGTTGCATTCCCCTGGTCAGCTTGCCAGTGTTCCCGTGGATTCCCTGCTCCGCAGGCGAATGGGTTGGCTGTGCCTTGGCAAGCTACTTGTAGGGGGGCCTTTTCTAGGGCATCTGTGTTGGGAATTTCTTTTCCCATTAGCCGGTGACTTCAGGCCTTGAGGACAGTTGTTGCCCTTCCGGCATCATCCCTTTTCTTTAGGGATATTTTCCTCCCTATGGAGATAGAGCCCTTGCTTTATTTTTATAGATCCTTAGGTCTATGGCCTAGTTGTCTGTTTTCAGAGTCGGTTTGTACTTGTACTCTGTGGGGATAGCTGTGCTATCCTTATGCTCGTTCCTGTACCTGTTTCGGGATTTTTTTGATCCCCTGTCTTGGATTCCTGAGGCCGGGTTGGTCCAGCTGGGTGTGGGTCTGCAGATCAGGATGGCCGAGCGGTCTAAGGCGCTGCGTTTGGTCGTAGTCTCCTCTGGATATGTGAGCTTTGTTGAGCCTATCCTTCCAGCTTAGTCTGCTAGGGTATAGATTTTCCTTTCAACTTTCTCCATTGATTTCAGAAGAGGGTTTACTCTTCCATCGGGTTCTGAGGGTATACTCTCCTTCTCAGGGGGCCTCGATTGAGGTTTTGTGTTCCCCTTTTTAGGGACCTGTGTGTAGGTCCGGCGACTTAGGTTGCCTGGAGCGTGCCCTCTGTCTGGGGGTTGCTTTTGCAGTCTGTTTCTTGCTTGACTGCTTTTTCTTCCTCGCAAGTACCCTCTGTGTCGTCCTGTTATGGACTCTGTGTTCTCAAACTTGGGGTTTTTCACCAGGGTGTATTACACACTTTTTCATGGTTGAATGCTTTGGTATTCTATGGTCAGACACTGGGAGGACTTTGCCTCTTCAGTTGCATTCCGTGCTTGCAGGATGTTGGAGCGACGTCTGTTCTGTCTCTGTGCCCTGTCTTATCCCGGGTTTCACTTGGTATAGGCATGACCTACTTTCCCTGTTTGGGCCCCTTTGGGTCTCTGTGAGCTGGGCTCACTCGTGGAGGTGTTCTTTTTTGTATTAGGGGACCTTTTGGTTTCCTTGGTTCTCCTTTGCCTTGTTCCTTGGGGGTTTTGGCTGGTGTCTCCTTCATTTGTGGAGATGAGCGGTAGGGGACTGTTGGCTCAGTCGAGTCCGTTTGCGGTCTCTAGTTTGGCTTCTGAACTAACTGTGAGTCAGTGTCATTGGGGCTTTTCCTCTTAAAATTTTCTTGGCTTCAGACGAAGCAGTTTTTTTTTATTGGGTAGAGGTTCAGGTCTGGTGCCCTCCATATGGGCCGCCTATTGTTCCCTCCCGTCTTGGCATTCGGTGTCCTCTATAGCTTGGGTATTGTTTTCCCAAAAGTAATGAATGCAGCTGTGGACTCTTTTTCCATTTAAGAAGAAAAACATAAATTATGCTTACCTGATAATTTTAAAAACCCGTAATTTTATGTGGGGCGTCATTATTCTTCTGGCACCTTTCACCCTGATATTTCTTCTACTATTCCTTGTTTCTCAGCAGAATGACTGGGGGATGAGGGGAGTGAAAGGATTATTTAAGCCTTTGGCTGGGTTGTCTTTGCCTCCTCCTGGCGGCCAGGGTCTTATTTCCCAAAAGTAATGAATGCAGCTGTGGACTCATTCCGTCAGAAGAAAAGGAAATTATCAGGTAAGCATAATTTATGTTTTTTCTATAAACCTCAGGCACCTCTGCACCTTGTGTTACTTCCTTTCCCTTTAGTCAAATGACTGGGGTTTGTGGGTAAGGGAGTGATATTTAACAGCTTTGATGTGGTGCTCTTTGCCTCCTCCTGCTGGCCAGGAGTGATATTCCCAACAGTAATTATGATGATCCGTGTCAAGAAATAAATAAATTTATCAGGTAAGCATACATTTTTTTTCACCACTTAGTAATAAAAGGTGATTAAAACCCTTCTATCTTTAAAAAAAAAAAAAAACTGGTGTTTTATTGAATGAATAAAAATTCACATACCAAATCAAGAGTTACTGATGATGTACCCCCATAAATATTGCAAACTAGCAAGCAATAAGGTGAACATACTGCTGATTTGCTTGTGTGTCTAATGTTTGTGTTTGTGTTATAATATGTGCATCTTCTACCTACCTACATACCTCCCACCTGTCCCAGAAACCAAAGGGCTGTGACAATTTGGGACTTATCGATAGACCCTACTTTTTATATTTTTGTTATTCTTTAAAAACAAAAGCCTAGCAGCGTGTCCCACTTGCATTTGAGAAAACCTGCTGTTTGCTGTTGAGTTACATATAGTCTGTGCATGTGTAGTGCGTGTGGGGGCATTTTCCCATCCAATATGCACAGGAAGTCTATTGCCCATGTGCAGATCCAAGTAATGCAACTGCCTTTGCTTATTAATGAACCAAGCATTGGATTACTGGTAATGTATTGCATTTGTAAGTTGAGACCCTTCTCCCTAACCATCCTCACTCATGAACCCAACACCAAAATATTTTGGAAATGATGTCATACCAATATAAGGTTTATTTATACGTGACATTTATCTATAAGTGCAACAATTAATGACCGTATGGTCAGGGCTGAGGAGATTGGGTTTGAGATCCATTCTCCCTTAACTTTTATTTATATCTGTTATTAATGTACTAAATAGTTGTTAAGACGTTTGGAAAAGTACTTCTGAAAAATGCATTTTATATCTTTAAAGGGACACTATACTCAAACAGCATTTAAACATGATATGTTTTGGGTTTTTTGCATGAAAAAAAAATTAAGCTAAATCTTTTTTTTATATGTAAATTCAAACATTCACACTGTCCATTGGCTGATATGCACTTCCTACCAATGCTCATTGGCTGGTAAGTGCTTCCTGTTAATACCCATTAGTTGATAGATACTTCCTGCTAATGAGTACATATTTACATTCATGTGGATGACAGAACAATTCGAAGCACAGTGTCTCTTTAAAGGGACACTGAACCCAAATTTTTTCTTTTGTGATTCAGATAGAGCATGCAATTTTAAGCAACTTTATAATTGACTCCTATTATCAAATTGTCTTCATTCTCTTGGTATCTTTATTTGAAATGCAATAATGTAAGTTTAGATGCCGGCCCATTTTTGGTGAACAAACTGGGTTGTTCTTGCTGATTGGTGGATACATTCACCCACCAATAAACAAGTGCTTTCCATGGTTCGGAACCAAAAAAAATAGCTTAGATGCCTTCTTTTTCAAATAAAGAAAGCAAGAGAATGAAGAAAAATTGATAATAGGTGTAAATTAAAAAGTTGCTTAGAATTGCATGTTCTTTCTGAATCACAAAATAAAAAAATGGGTTAAGTGTCCCTTTAAGTTAATATGGTTTTCTAACATTAAACATTCCACAAATTTCCTTTGATATTGCATATGGTATCCATTTTCTGCTCCTTTATCAGACTGGCAAATTGGTTTTATTTTACTCAGTTAACCAGCAAATAAATAAAATGTGCACAATTTTGTAGTAGTGCTTTTCTAAACACTGCAAAGACACTTAGTGTGCTTTAGCATTATATGTATATTTTCTTATGTTTAATGCATTGCTAAATAAGTAATACAGCTTTACTAGTACTTGGATTTTCTTCGAAATATTAGATCCTGAAGGATTTAAATTAGTTTTTTACAGCACATCACTTTAAAAAGGACCTAAGTGTGGTTGGTTGTCTATGCCAAGTATTTCCGTTCTAGATACCTAACATATTTCTAGTCATCTTTTTCATATTTAAAATTAGGACAGATGCTTTTAGTAAAGCAATTGTGACCTTTACAGGCTGCATGTTTTGTCCATATGGAAAGCTAAAAATGATTGTTTATAAGAAAATGGTTCTACAGTAAGTAAAATGTACTTATGATGCAGAATGGCCGATAAGATAAAGAACCCCGGATATTGCAGCTGAACAGCACCTATCTCTTATGTTTTATTGTTATCAGAAGTATTTAGAAGTAGATGTCATTAAAGGGATAGGAAACCCAACAAGTTTATTTTGGGATTTAGATAGGACATGAAATTTTAAACAACTTTCTAATTTACTTCTATTATCAGTTTTTCTTTGTTCTCATATCTTTTGTTGAAAAGCAGGAATGTAAGCTCAGGAGCCTGACCATGTCTGAAGCACTATGTCAGTATTTCTGCAAGAATGTTATTCATTTGCAAGAGCACTAGAGGGCAGCACTATTTCCTGACAAGCAGTTCTCCAGATGCTTACCTCGGTATCTCTTCAACAAAGAATATCATAGGAAATGTTTGGGTTTCATATCCCTTTAAACTACAAAAACATTCAGAAGTGGAAACAATGTTAAAATAATAAAATGTGGTCCTTGGCACTGATGCATTATCAAAGCTTCTAAAGCAGTTGTCATAAATGTATGCAGAGCGCCTTCTCATACTCACCAGCGGGGATACAACACAAACAAAAAATATATGAAATATTCAGCCATTAATCTTTACAGGTAGTAAAGAGTCCAGCAGCACTTAGCAGTGAAATGTAAGAAAGA
Organism: Bombina bombina; assembly: GCF_027579735.1. Lineage (NCBI taxonomy): Eukaryota > Metazoa > Chordata > Amphibia > Anura > Bombinatoridae > Bombina > Bombina bombina. The sequence continues at coordinate 1,139,865,738 of NC_069501.1, read as the reverse complement.
CGTTTAATCCAACATACAGGTAAAAGTACAAACACGAACCGGTCCGTACCTGTATGTTGGAATAAACGTCTTTTTTACATTTCACTGCTAAGTGCTGCTGGACTCATTACTACAATATTTACCTGCAGTTGGTTCACTGCATTGTGGCATTGCACCCTGCCTTGTGCAGTATTATTTGTATTGCTGCTGAGCATTATTGTTGGCGTCTGACATCATCAGAATGAGTCACTGATCGTATGCTAGATGGTGGGTTCGAAGCGGCTGCTTGAAATTATCTGTATTAATCTTTACAGGATCTTAATTAGTTGTCAAGGGATTGCAATCAGTGTTTTAGCACCTTGTCTAAGCACCAATACTGGTCACATGTCCTCTTTTTTTTAAAGAGGGGAGGTCCTCTCCCAGGTAATAGAATTGTATGCTTATGGAACACACACATAATACGCATTATTTAGAAGAATTAATCCTCCTCTTTAAAAAATTATAATTAGTGTTAGGGCATCTGCTTTTTGCCAGATGTATAAAATATGACAAGAGTCTATAGATATTACCGTTAGCACAGAAAAAACATATACTTTCTTCTGTTAAGTGTGATCAGTCCACGGGTCATCATTACTTCTGGGATATTACTCCTCCCCAACAGGAAGTGCAAGAGGATTCACCCAGCAGAGCTGCATATAGCTCCTCCCCTCTACGTCACTCCCAGTCATTCTCTTGCACCCAACGACTAGATAGGATGTGTGAGAGGACTATGGTGATTTTATTTAGTTTTATTTCTTCAATCAAAAGTTTGTTATTTTTTAATAGCACCGGAGTGTGTTATTCCTTCTCTGGTGGAGTTTGAAGAAGAATCTACCAGAGTTTTTACTATGATTTTAGCCGGAGTTGTTAAGATCATATTGCTGTTTCTCGGCCATCTGAGGAGAGGTAAACTTCAGATCAGGGGACAGCGGGCAGTTTAATCTGCAAAGAGGTATGTAGCAGTTTTTATTTTCTGACAATGGAATTGATGAGAAAATCCTGCCATACCGACATAATATCATGTATGTATATTTAACATTTGAGTATTCTGGGGAATGGTACTTCACTGGAATTTCACTGTGTATATAAGACTTTAGACTAATTGCAAAGCAACAGGTTTTTTAATAACTCTTAATTTATGTTAAACGTTTTTGCTGGAATGTAAAATCGTTTCCATTTTCTGAGGTACTGGGTGAATAAAATGTTTGGGCACTATTTTTCCACTTGGCAGTTGCTTGATCTAATTATGACAGTTTACTGATCTCTCTCACTGTTGTGTGTGAGGGGGAGGGACCTTTTTTTGGCGCTTTTGCTACGCATCAAAAATTTCAGTCAGAAGCTCATTGTTTTTTCCTGCATGTTCCGGTTTATCTCTACAGAACTCAGGGGTCTTCAAAGCTTGTTTGAGGGAAGTAATCTAACAGAGCTGTGAGATTATAGTTGACTGTGATAAAAAACGTTTATTCTTTAACTTTTTTATGCCATCAGGGTTAGTTTTTCTTTGCTAATGGGAACAAACCTTTGCTAAATTGTGTTTTGTTTTCAAAGTTTATTGATTTCAACTGTTATATATCTTTCAGTGCTTCTTAAAGCACAGTACGTTTTTTCATTGTGTTTTACTTGAATAATATTTCCAAGTTGCAAGTTCATTTGCTAGTGTGTTAAACATGTCTGATTCAGAGGATGAGACCTGTACTATTTGTGCCAACGCCAAAGTGGAGCCCAATAGAAATTTATGTACTAACTGTATTGATGCTACTTTAAATAAAAGTCAATCTGTACAAATTGAACAAATTTCACCAAACAACGAGGGGAGAGTTATGCCGTCTAACTCGCCTCACGTGACAGTACCTGCATCTCCCGCTCGGGAGGTGCGCGATATGGTGGCGCCCAGTACATCTGGGCGGCCATTACAAATAACATTACAAGATATGGCTACTGTTATGACTGAGGTTTTGGCTAAATTACCAGAACTAAGAGGCAAGCGTGATCACTCTGGGGTGAGAACAGAGTGCGCTGATAATGCTAGGGCCATGTCAGATACTGCGTCACAACTTGCAGAACATGAGGACGGAGAGCTTCATTCTGCGGCTGACGGTTCTGATCCAAACAGATTGGATTCAGATATTTCAAATTTTAAATTTAAGCTGGAAAACCTCCGTGTATTACTAGGGGAGGTGTTAGCGGCCCTGAATGATTGTAACACAGTTGCAATACCAGAGAAAATGTGTAGGTTGGATAAATATTTTGCTGTACCAACAAGTACTGACGTTTTTCCTATACCTAAGAGACTAACTGAAATTATTACTAAGGAGTGGGATAGACCCGGTGTGCCGTTCTCACCCCCTCCGATATTTAGAAAGATGTTTCCAATAGACACCGCCACACGGGACTTATGGCAAACGGTCCCTAAGGTGGAGGGAGCAGTTTCTACTTTAGCTAAGCGTACCACTATCCCGGTAGAGGATAGCTGTGCCTTTTCAGATCCAATGGATAAAAAGTTAGAGGGTTACCTTAAGAAAATGTTTGTTCAACAAGGTTTTATATTGCAACCCCTTGCATGCATTGCGCCGGTCACGGCTGCAGCGGCATTCTGGATTGAGTCTCTAGAAGAGAACCTTAGTTCAGCTACGCTGGACGACATTTCGGACAGGCTTAGAATACTTAAGCTAGCTAATTCATTCATTTCGGAAGCCGTAGTACATTTAACTAAACTTACGGCTAAGAATTCCGGATTCGCCATTCAGGCGCGTAGAGCACTGTGGCTAAAATCCTGGTCAGCTGATGTAACTTCTAAGTCCAAATTACTTAATATACCTTTCAAGGGACAGACCTTATTTGGGCCCGGTTTGAAAGAAATTATCGCTGACATTACAGGAGGTAAGGGCCACGCCCTGCCTCAAGACAAAGCCAAATCTAAGGCTAGACAGTCTAATTTTCGTTCCTTTCGGAATTTCAAAGCAGGAGCAGCATCAACTTCCACTGCTCCAAAACAAGAAGGATCTGGTACTCGCTACAGACAAGGCTGGAGACCTAACCAGTCCTGGAACAAGGGCAAGCAGGCCAGGAAACCTGCTGCTGCCCCTAAAACAGCATGAATTGAGGGCCCCCGATCCGGGATCGGATCTAGTGGGGGGCAGACTTTCTCTCTTCGCCCAGGCTTGGGCAAGAGATGTCCAGGATCCCTGGGTGCTAGAGATAATATCTCAGGGATACCTTCTGGACTTCAAATACTCTCCTCCAAGAGAGAGATTTCATCTGTCAAGGTTGTCAACAAACCAAATAAAGAAAGAAGCGTTTCTACGCTGCATACAAGAACTATTGTTAATGGGAGTAATCCATCCAGTTCCACGGTCGGAACAGGGACAGGGGTTTTACTCAAATCTGTTTGTGGTTCCCAAAAAAGAGGGAACTTTCAGACCAATCCTGGATTTAAAGATCCTAAACAAATTCCTAAGAGTTCCATCATTCAAAATGGAGACTATTCGGACAATTTTACCCATGATCCAAGAAGGTCAGTACATGACCACAGTGGATTTAAAGGATGCTTACCTTCACATACCGATTCACAAAGATCATTACCGGTATCTAAGGTTTGCCTTTCTAGACAGGCATTACCAGTTTGTAGCTCTTCCATTTGGATTGGCTACAGCTCCAAGAATCTTCACAAAGGTTCTAGGTGCTCTTCTGGCGGTACTAAGACCGTGGGGAATTTCGGTAGCTCCGTACCTAGACGACATTCTGATACAAGCTTCAAGCTTTCAAACTGCCAAGTCTCATACAGAGTTAGTACTGGCTTTTCTAAGGTCACATGGATGGAAGGTGAACGAAAAGAAAAGTTCACTCGTTCCACTCACAAGAGTTCCCTTCCTGGGGACTCTTATAGATTCTGTAGAAATGAAGATTTACCTGACAGAGGACAGGTTAACAAGAATTCAAAGTGCTTGCTGCACCCTTCATTCCATTCAACACCCGTCAGTGGCTCAATGCATGGAGGTAATCGGCTTAATGGTAGCGGCAATGGACATAGTGCCATTTGCTCGCTTACACCTCAGACCACTGCAACTATGCATGCTAAGTCAGTGGAATGGGGATTACTCAGACTTGTCCCCTTCTCTGAATCTGGATCAAGAGACCAGAAATTCTCTTCTATGGTGGCTTTCTCGGCCACATCTGTCCAGGGGGATGCCATTCAGCAGACCAGACTGGACAATTGTAACAACAGACGCCAGCCTTCTAGGTTGGGGTGCCGTCTGGAATTCTCTGAAGGCTCAGGGACAATGGAGTCAGGAGGAGAGTCTCCTGCCAATAAACATTCTGGAATTGAGAGCAGTTCTCAATGCCCTCCTGGCTTGGCCCCAGTTGACAACTCGGGGGTTCATCAGGTTTCAGTCGGACAACATCACGACTGTAGCTTACATCAACCATCAGGGAGGGACAAGGAGCTCCCTAGCAATGATGGAAGTATCAAAGATAGTTCGCTGGGCAGAGTCTCACTCTTGCCACCTGTCAGCAATCCACATCCCGGGAGTGGAGAACTGGGAGGCGGATTTCTTAAGTCGTCAGACTTTTCATCCGGGGGAGTGGGAACTTCATCCGGAGGTCTTTGCCCAAATACTTCGACGTTGGGGCAAACCAGAGATAGATCTCATGGCGTCTCGACAGAACGCCAAGCTTCCTCGTTACGGGTCCAGATCCAGGGATCCAGGAGCAGTCCTAATAGATGCCCTGACAGCACCTTGGGACTTCACGATGGCTTATGTGTTTCCACCCCTCCCGATGCTCCCTCGATTGATTGCCAGAATCAAACAGGAGAGAGCATCAGTGATTCTAATAGCACCTGCATGGCCACGCAGGACTTGGTATGCAGACCTGGTGGACATGTCATCCTGTCCACCTTGGTCTCTACCTCTGAAACAGGATCTCCTGATACAGGGTCCTTTCAAACATCAAAATCTAACTTCTCTGAGGGCGGAGTCTGGCCACGCTAGAAGATGGCTGTAGCTTAGTATGGCTCCTATCTCCCACACCGGCTAAATGCTTTAATCTGCTGCCATAACCCTTTTCCTTCTCCCACAAAGTATAACTCAACAAGCGGGGACTCAGTGGACACCCTCCAAGAGGTAATCAAACCTACCTTGCAGCGCTCACCGCCGGATCCCGACTTGCGGCCTCTTCACACGCGGCTAGTTCCATCCCCAGCAACGGACCATCTAATTGTGCTGAAAAGCCTGCCGCAGGAAAGTTGCATCGATCAATTCCAACTCGGCAACGACCCGGCTCATCAGGGTGGAGGTGAGAGTGACTGGCTGTAACGCCAATATGCTTAAGGTGCCGATACCGCTCACGCAATAGAGGATTAGATAAGAGGCCACACAACAAGCCCGTTCTGATTAGGGCCTGCTCTGAGCACTAAGAGGGCAGATAGTACCGAAGTGCAAGGTTGAGTTAAGCTTCACTATTATATCTAAACTTTTTAAAGCACTAAACTCATAACCAGCTCAATTTCTGGGGACTATAAAATATGTGGCACCTTTAACCCACAACATTTCTAGTACCTGCTGTGATAATAAAAACTGATGCGCAGCTACTACACAAAGTTTTATTATTATAGTTTCAGCCTCCTCTTTATTTTACTGCACAGCCCCAGGAAGGGCTGATCACAATCTGCTGCACGCTTTAAGAACTCTCTGGAATTAGTACAAACAATTCTAGTGACAGCACTATTTATTTCCTCACTACACAACTTTAGGAATCCTACTGCTGTCATTCTGGATTAGTTACTCTCTTTAGAAGGTGAGCAGACTTTTTGTATAACACGCCCAAACAGACCAACTGTCTAAGAAGGTAATGCCTTGTAAGCGACAGGCGAAAGGTGATAAAACCCCCACCTCTAGACCACTCAGCCAATACTTGAAACCTAGGGAACCACTCTCTCTTGTGGGGAGTGAGGAAGCTGGAGACATGCAGACACCCGCAAAACCTTCCTTATCAACATCAGAACCTGACCCTGGATCTTTCATTACAAAAAAAGACATCATCCATCTATCATCAAAAGATGACATTAAGGTGGTTCTTCATGAGATGAGAACCTTGTTTGGAGATCTTCGGAGAGATCTGGGGGCAATGGAGAAAAGAGTGGTTGCACTGGAAAACAATCAAGAAACCTTGACTACTGAGGTCCAGGCTAACTCCTCTAACATACAAGAAAATGAAACCAGACTGCACATGCTTTCTGAAAAATTAGAGGACCTGGAGAACAGGACACGCAGAAATAACTTGCGAATAAGGGGAGTTTCAGAATCTATCTTCCCCCCTGCCATAGAAGGATATCTTCAGGCTCTTTTTAGAGTTATCAAAGATGATCCCGCTGCCACTGAAGTGCAGATAGAGAGGGCTCATAGGGCCTTACGTCCCAAACCTCCCCCTAAAGCTCCCCCGAGGGATATAATAGTTAGATTCCTTAGGTACAAAGATAAAGAGGACCTCCTTCGGTGCGCAAGAGAGAAGCATCCCATCCTACATGCAGGAGAAGAAATTCAACTGTTCTCTGATCTCTCTCAGATCACTCTACAAAAAAGAAGAGAATTATCTCATGTCACATCTACCTTGAAAAGACACGGGATATCCTACAGATGGGGTTTCCCGGTGTCCCTGATCTCCACAGTCAATAACAAAACGGCTATCTTTAGGCCGGGATCGGATCCTTTGACCTTCTACAAGGAATTATCATTGCCTACAGCCCCCGAAGAAAGAGGAGTACAAGGCCTCTCTAGAAATCTGCCTGAAAAAGAGACCCCTACAAGACCCAGCCTCAATTCACGCTGACCCTAGACACTGCCTGGAAGTGTTGAATTTCTTCAGAGTCAGAGTCAACTAAGGATCTTGCCCTGTGATCTTGATCGGACCGGGTGGTGAGTAAGAACTGAGCTCTAGACAAATGTTTTCTACACATATATTGGTATCTATTGTTACACCACTGAACTGCCCTTCTAAAAAAAAAAAAAAAAGACGTTGAATTCATAATTAGGGAGTGATTTCTCCTCCCTGAAAGATCAGACATTACTCTTGATATGCCTGTGTCTTGTGTTGACTCTTTCTCTCCACAGGTTTGCCTCGAATAATTCTCAATGTTTAATGTTTTTGATTGAAATATAATACCTTATGTTTGTAGACAGTTTGTCCCTTAAGGACTGTAAGAAGTTCACCGGTTTATTTGTTTATATTCAAAAAGCTAAAAATGCACTGTATAAATTTTAACATCATTGATTGAGGAGTTTAATGGTATCTTGACACCACCACAGAGCTATAACCACTGACACTATTCCATCTCTTCACATCTAGTAAAATACTTGAATACCGATCATATGCTTAAAATAATCTATTGAAGCCCCAAACTATGGGCGCCATCTTTAACACCCTGAACATTAGTTAAGATACCTCTAGAGAAAAAATTTCTATAACTCCCTACCCCATTGGTGGATGGAGGCATCAGCCAAATTAACACCTCAGCCTATACCAGACTAAGTGTTTTCTCCATCCCTTCCATAAGCACTCTTCCATATCCCCCTTCCCCCCCCCTTCCCCTTTCACCCCTTCCTCCCCAATACCCCCTCCCTCTTTCCTTCCCCTCCCCCCTTCCACTACCCCTCCCTTAATACCCATGACAGCAGATTTTTTCTTTACTGCTTTATAATATACATCTCACCTAGTCGGATGTGGAGATACTTCCCCTGTTTTACTTAAACTACAATAGTTTCTAATACCATCCATAGGTATTTATAAATCTGTGTAAAATCCTTCCTGAAGGACAAATTTGAAATATTATTGTTCAACTCATTATACCTGTTCAACCACTGTGTACTGATCTTCTTCTTTCTTTCTTTTACTTTCTCGACTAATCTACTCTCTCTTTCCTTACCCTTCTCCATAATTTTTTTTTTTTTTTTTTTTTTTTTTTTTTTTTATTTCTCTCCCCCTCCCCACCATGTCCTCTCGCCATAGCAGATTCTCGGACCACTCAGTAAGAATAACATCTATTAATGCTAAAGGTTTAAACAACCCAGGTAAACGATCTATAGCGATCAGAGAATTAAATAAATTAAAAAGCCAAATTATCTTACTCCAAGAGACCCATTTTCAGAAAGGTAGGGAGCCACGTTGGACACCTGCGCATTTCCCATTATCATATTTTGCATCAGGCCCGGAAAAAAAAGGGGGAGTTGGCATCCTAATTCATAAATCCCTACCAATACAAACAATCCAAATTATCAAAGACCCAGAAGGGCGTTACATTTTATTAAACGGCACTCTATTTGGCCAATATATCACAATCTTAAATGTGTATGCCCCCAACCAAGCTCAAGGTAAATTTTTCAAAAAAGTCTCCAATCTCTTATTGGATCATGCCAAGGGAGTGGTCTTTTTGGCTGGAGATTTCAATCTAATTTTCGATCCATGTCTGGATTCCTCGAGGGGAACCTCCACCGCCCCAAGGTCCACTATAAAGGTTGTTAAAAATGCCCTCGATAGTTTAGACATGCACGACATATGGAGAACTTTGCACACAAACGAAAAAGATTACACTTTCTATTCCCCGCCACACAACTGCTACACGCGCATAGATCACATTATGACGGACTCTCATGGCCTCACTATTGCTGAGCAGTGTGTCATTGGTAACATCACATGGTCAGATCATGCCCCTATCACCTGCTCCATTCTCTGGCCGGACTTACCGATTACCAATAGGACCTGGAGACTAGATGACGCAATACTAGACAACCTTATGTTTCTAGGTGAGGTTGAGAAATCCCTAAAAGAATATTTTTCTATCAACGCAGATACTGCTTCCTCACCCATAGTTGAATGGGAGGCACACAAATCAGTGATTAGAGGCCTTTTCATCAAACAAAGCGCTAACATAGCTAAACAATCTAGGGTTTACCACAATACTTTATTAAACAGATTAAACACCCTTGAAAAATCACACAAGCAAACCCCTTCTAATGATGCCCTAACAAAAGAACTGATGACAGTTAGATTAGATCTAAAAAATTTCCTCACTAAAGTGCACCAACGCAATGCGCTACACCTCAAACAATATTACTATGAGGGGGGCAATAAACCGGGGAAAATTCTTGCAAGAACACTGCGTAGAAAACAGTTATCTTCCTATATTCATACCCTGAAACCCAAACACAGCTCTCCGGTATCTAGCAGTAAACTTATAGCTTCAGCTTTCAGAGACTATTACAGAGCACTATATAACATTGAGGATTCCTCTAATACACCAAATACGGAACCAACATTAGACCACATAGAAGAATTAACAAATGAATATTTTGGGGACCTCGGCCTCCCCACCTTAACGGATGAGGAGAAACTAGATTTAGCGTCCCCCTTCTCTGAAGAAGAACTATATCTTGCAATCAAAGACATGCCATCTGGCAAAAGCCCGGGTCCAGATGGTTTTACCCCTAGATACTATAAGCTGCTCGGACAAACACTCACTCCCCATTTACTTAAACTCTTTAATACCCTAAGAGACAAACCTATTTTATCTAACACGCTTCTCGAGGCACATATTACAGTTATCCCCAAGCCTGGAAAATCAGCCAATTGCCCAGAGAATTTTAGGCCTATCTCGCTAATAAATACGGACATGAAGCTATTGGCTAAGATCCTGGCTAATAGACTAAACAAGTATTTACCAAAATTGATAGCCACGGATCAGGTGGGGTTCATTCCGGGACGCGAAGCCCGGGACAACACCATAAAGGTCCTGCAGTTGATTAATTTTGCCAAGGCCTCACAAGTCCCAATGGTCCTCTTTGCAACTGACGCAGAGAAGGCCTTCGACAGAGTGCGATGGCCTTTTCTGCGCAGAGCTATGACAGAGATGGGCATTCCAGAGTCTTTTTTGAATTCGGCAATGGCCCTATACTCCTCCCCGAACGCTAAAATTCGAGTGAATGGTACCCTTTCTGAGCCCTTTAATATAAGTAATGGCACACGGCAGGGATGCCCATTATCTCCACTTCTTTTTGCTATGTCCATCGAAGTTTTAGCCCAAAAGGTCAGAAACAACAGAGATATCAAGGGAATAGTAGTGGGGGAAAGCGAATATAAACAGGCCCTTTATGCCGATGATGCACTGTTTTCTCTAACAAATGCCGAAACATCTATCCCTGCATTACTCACTGAATTGAACAAATATAGCAAAATTTCCAATTTCCAACTGAACATTTCCAAATCTGAAATTCTAAATATTAACACCAATCCGTCCCATATTCAAACTTTAAGCAACTACTATAATATTCCCATTGCACCGCATAGACTGAAATATTTAGGCATTTATCTATCTCCTTCACCTCAGGATTTATTTAAATTCAACTATAATAATATCAAAAATGAAATAATCCGAGACCTCTCGGTATGGAAAAACAAAAAGCTCTCGTGGTTAGGGAGAATAGGTGTTCTGAAAATGAATGTCCTACCTCGCATTTTATATTTATTTCAAACCCTCCCTATTGTACTCCCTGAAGGATACATAGCTCAACTACAAAGGGCCTTTGAACAATATATCTGGGGTGATGGCAGACCCAGAATCCCTAGGAAAACTATGTATCTCCCTAGAGACAATGGCGGACTGAGTGTTCCTTGTCTACAAATTTACAAACAAGCCATAGCCCTCCAACATATAGTTGAATGGGCACATAACTCAAATGACAAGGCATGGATACTCATGGATAGGCAAATTCTTAAAATTAACAATGTAGCTACATTGGCGTGGTTGCCAAGACAAAAGAGACCAAAAATACTTGAAAGCTTCCATATCACAGCAGGGATTTTATCCGAATGGGACAAATTAATATCTACCAGTACACATATATCCTCAATAGTTTCCCCTCTCACTCCTATCCTGGAACATACTGATCTCCCATATAGTCGTCTAGGCTTCACTAAATTACAACCATACCACCTCAGAGAGGGATCAGTCTCCTTTCTCACCATTGATAATAGGACAAAAACACGCTCTGAACTGGAGAAAGCGCATGGGGAGATTTTCTCCTCATGGCTCCATTACCACCAACTTATGCATTTTATCTCTCACCATAAACATAGGGAGACCTTTGGTAGACAACTCACACTCTTCGAGAACCTCTGTGTCTCGTCGATCCCCCCAACACACCTAATTTCCAAACTCTACAAGATCATTCCCAACTGTGGGGCGGTGGACCTCCCTTCCTACACATACTCCTGGAAAAAAGAATTGGGATATGAGATAGAAGAAGAGACCTGGCTTCAAGCCTTCAGGCTAATTAAAAAATCATCGGTCTCTGCGACGATACAGGAGATTCACCTAAAACTCCTGTGTCGGTGGTATTTGACACCAGCGCGATTGCACAAGATCTTTCCTACACTTAGTAACACATGCTGGAGGGGATGTGGGGGAGAGGGTTCTCTCCTCCACGTTTGGTGGTCCTGTCCCAGCTTGCAGGGATTTTGGACGAATGTCCTTACGGAGATTTCAGACATCCTTGGGATTGTAGTTCCTTACAGCCCAAGCACCATTTTATTCCTTGATCTCCCTAGGTTGGTGGGGACGGGTAAACAACCACTACTCCTAATCATGCTCACCGCAGCTAAGAAGCTCATTCCTAAACATTGGAAGTCCATGACGACACCCTCCAGAGATGAGTGGAGGGTAGCAGTAGCTGACCTTCTCTCCTTGGAGAGATACCACTATTTAAAAACACACCAGCTAGAGGTCTTTGAGATGATTTTAGCACTATGGCAGAGAAAGATATAATCTATATAAAAATAGTCATGGTCTAAAATTTCTTTCTTCCCCCCCCCAGTCTTTTTTTTTTTTTTTTTTTTTTCTCCCTCCTCCCCCCCCCCTTCCCATCACTTACTCAATGGCTTTTCCTTATTTCTTCTTCTAACTTACCCTTTACTATTACCCATACTCTTTCTTTTTACTAAATCTGACAACTATGTGATGTTCATCCTTAAAAAATTGTAAAAATTCAGCAACACTGTGAGAAAGGATTAGTTATCACCTTGGTACTGAAGTAATGATTGTACTTTCTTATGTTTATTTATCTTTTCACAGAATGGACAATTTTGGTAACTGCAACTTATAATATATAACAATAACCTGTATTGTACTTTTTGATTGTGAAAATTTGTTGCCTTGTTGTCTTATTCAATATCTTAATAAAACTTCATTTAAAAAAAAAAAAAAAATCTAACTTCTCTGAAGCTGACTGCTTGGAAATTGAACGTTTGATTTTATCAAGACGTGGGTTTTCTGAGTCAGTTATTGACACCTTAATACAGGCTAGGAAGCCTGTTACCAGAAAGATTTACCATAAGATATGGCGTAAATACCTATATTGGTGTGAATCCAAAGGTTACTCTTGGAGTAAGGTTAGGATTCCTAGGATATTGTCTTTTCTACAAGAAGGTTTAGAAAAGGGTTTATCTGCTAGTTCATTAAAGGGACAGATCTCAGCTCTGTCCATTCTGTTACACAAACGTCTGTCAGAAGTGCCAGACGTTCAGGCTTTTTGTCAGGCTTTGGCCAGGATTAAGCCTGTGTTTAAAACTGTTGCTCCGCCATGGAGTTTAAACCTTGTTCTTAACGTTTTACAGGGTGTTCCGTTTGAACCCCTCCATTCCATTGATATAAAGTTGTTATCTTGGAAAGTTCTATTTTTAATGGCTATTTCCTCGGCTCGAAGAGTCTCTGAGTTATCAGCCTTACATTGTGATTCTCCTTATTTGATTTTTCATTCGGATAAGGTAGTTCTGCGCACTAAACCTGGGTTCTTACCTAAGGTAGTCACTAACAGGAATATCAATCAAGAGATTGTTGTTCCTTCTTTGTGTCCAAATCCTTCTTCGAAGAAGGAACGTCTTCTGCACAATCTGGACGTAGTTCGTGCCCTAAAGTTTTACTTACAGGCCACTAAGGAATTTCGACAAACGTCTTCCCTGTTTGTCGTTTACTCTGGTCAGAGGAGAGGTCAAAAGGCTTCTGCTACCTCTCTTTCTTTTTGGCTTCGTAGCATAATTCGTTTAGCCTATGAGACTGCTGGACAGCAGCCTCCTGAAAGAATTACAGCTCATTCTACTAGAGCTGTGGCTTCCACTTGGGCCTTTAAGAATGAGGCCTCTGTTGAACAGATTTGCAAGGCTGCAACTTGGTCTTCGCTTCATACTTTTTCCAAATTTTACAAATTTGACACTTTTGCTTCCTCGGAGGCTATTTTTGGGAGAAAGGTTCTTCAGGCAGTGGTTCCTTCTGTATAAAGAGCCTGCCTATCCCTCCCGTCATCCGTGTACTTTTGCTTTGGTATTGGTATCCCACAAGTAATGATGACCCGTGGACTGATCACACTTAACAGAAGAAAACATAATTTATGCTTACCTGATAAATTCCTTTCTTCTGTAGTGTGATCAGTCCACGGCCCGCCCTGTTTTTTAAGGCAGGTAAATATTTTTTAAATTATACTCCAGTCACCACTACACCCTTGGTTTCTCCTTTCTCGTTGGTCCTTGGTCGAATGACTGGGAGTGACGTAGAGGGGAGGAGCTATATGCAGCTCTGCTGGGTGAATCCTCTTGCACTTCCTGTTGGGGAGGAGTAATATCCCAGAAGTAATGATGACCCGTGGACTGATCACACTACAGAAGAAAGGAATTTATCAGGTAAGCATAAATTATGTTTTTTTATTTATTAAAACATTTCTGGTCTTCAGTGAGGGCTTTACTGCCTTATTAAATATTGTAGTTATTATCTGTCTGCTACTAAGATTTAACTTTAATGGGACAGTAAAGTCGTAATTAGACATTGATGATTCAGATAGAACATACCATTTCAACAGCTTTACTTGTATTATTTAAAGGGCCATGATACCCAAATGTTGAAACACTTGAAGGTGATGCAGCATAGCTGTAAAAAGCTAACTAGAAAATATCACCTGAACATCTCTATGTAGAAAAGAACAAAATTTTACCTCAAAAGTTCCTCAGTAGCCACATCCCATTGTAAAGGACTTCTAAGCAGCAAATCAGTATGTCTGTCCCGGGACAGCTAAGGGAGTGAGCTTTCGTGCACACTCATATTATTTCCCTATCCAGTTTAAGGAAGTTTACTATGAAATCTCATGAGTTAAGTCAAATCTCATGAGATCACAGTAAAAGAGTATATGCTGATTGGCTGCTGTTCATGTCTTTTTTTTTTTCTTTTTTCTTTTTTGTTTTTACCTGCAGCTGGGCAGCAGCTGAGTATAACTTTTTACACATAACTTACTCTGCTGAGCTGAGGAAGTTGTGAGGTAAAATATCTTCCTTTTTTACATAGAGATGCTCAGGTCATATTTTCCTGTCGGATTTTTACAGTTATACTGCATCAGTTTCAAGTGATTTAGCATATGAGCATTATGTCCCGTTAATTTTTTTCCCTCTTGTTATCCTTTATTGATGGGGTTATCTAAGTACGCTCAGGAGCAGCAAAGCACCTAGGTGCTAGCTGCTGATTAGTGGCTGCATATATATGCTCACTGTCATTGGCTCACCCATATGTTTAGTTAGCAACGTGTAGTGCATTGCTGCTCCTTCAATAAATGATACCAAGAAAATGAAGCAAATTTAATAATAGAAATAGACTGGAAAGTTGTTTAAAATTGTATGTTCTACCTAAATCATAAGTCTAGTGTTCTGAATACCCCTGATAGCTAGTCAACCAGTAGAATGTACGCTGCTGTGAGCAAGTATTAGAAATAAGGAGTTCTAAGCCAATTGCATTTCTTTGTTTAACTATTTCTTAATACATCATCAGCAAGGGCATAACTGGAAATTGTTCAGCCTTAGAGGAAAATTGAGGGCTTAAAAAAACAATACGTTTCGGATGGCAATGCCTTGTTTGAGGGAGGATTACAATTTCATTGGCACACAGGACATTGTCATACACTCCAGCATGCTGCTTGCATCCATAGTTTATTTGTACCAAGCCAATGGGCATATTTAGGAGCATTCTCTATCACTCCATAGCTTGCAACAGGACATCACTGACGTTATCCCAGTGGCAAATATGGCATAGGGGCCCATTGTGTGCTGTAAAATTTTGAACTCACTGCATTATATAATGTTTATGCATATCTATATGAAGATAATTAGCCTGCTGTATAATTATACTTCATACCTGTACATTGATAAAGAACACACATCACTGTATAATGATGATGAGTACTAAGAAATAACATGTCAAAGAAAAAGAAATATCAATGTATTATGCACCAGGTGGTAAACTCCGGGCTGATGTAGCATTTGAAGGGCCAGTCTACTAGAAAATTGTTATTGTTTATAAAGATAATCCCTTTTATTATCCGTTCCACAGTTTTGCATAACTAGCACTGTTATATTAATATACTTTTCTTCTTAAACAGTAAGAGTCCACAGCTGCATTCATTACTTTTGGGAATTTAGAACCTGGCCACCAGGAGGAGGCAGACACCCCAGCCAAAGGCCTCAAATACCTTCCCCACTTTCCTCATCCCCCAGTCATTCTTTGCCTTTTGTCACAGGATAGCCTGCAGAAGTGGTCCACTGGTTAGCTTAGCTGCCTAGCAAGCTGAAGGTTAGTGGTTTGAATCCAGCTTCAGCTGCTTTCCGCTTGCTTTGTATGGGTTACAAATTGCATTCAAAAGTTTCTTTAAAAATCTCTATTTGGGAGGGCGGAGTCTAGCCAAGCTCTAAGATGGCAGCTTAACTTGGTAGCTCTGTGCAGTAATAACAGCTAACTAGCAGAAAAGCATGTCTAGAAGCTCTATTTGAAGTCTAAAAGCATCTACAAAGTAAGCGGACACTCTTTGCAGAGTAATCTCAGAAGCAACGGCGGAGAACACCACAGACTGGACCGGGAGCCGCTACGCACATTTCTCCTTTGCCGCGCAGCAGCACACGCGCCATTACAGACGGATCAACAGGGAGACTAGCTGTGACCCGGCTGAAGTCCCTTTGCCTGTTCTGTGCAGACCGGTTATCGAGAGGTAGCCGGGATCTCCCCAGCGATACTCAGAAGCAGCCGGAAGATAGAAGAACGGAGCAGCACACTGCACTGCCTGGCACGGGGCCAAATCGCGGCCGCGATCGCAGACGCCATCCAGCTCCAATCGATTCACAGGAGTGAGTGAAACAGAAGCAGCCAGCTTCCCCGCAGTGGGGAGACTGAACGATTTACAAAAGGGCTCCATCAGCAGCGGTAGCTATAAAGACTTGCAGATGCGGTATGTAGTTTTGAGAAATCAAAACCCAAGTCACACCTAACACCTTAAGAGACCCTGCTCATTACCCTGAGTTATCAGGAGGGACTTTCATTAGTTTCACTACAGGCTTGAACCGGAGTTATCACACTCAACACTACTAGGTGAACAAAGGAGTATTTTAACACAAAGCAGGCCTGCTGCATTTTTTAAGGCCCTTGTATGTCTCCTGTATAATAACCCTAATATCTACTGCGTCAGTAAGGGCCCTGTGGCATCTGCCGGGCCAGTGCCAGCATGTCAGCTAAAAAACTCAACAAATCTGACAAGGGCCTAAAATCCACCGCATTAGATAATTATTTAAGGTCTACTAAAGGGCTGGTCACAGAGGAGATTGGTGAGGAGTCAGAAGAGGGACACCACGCATCCACACTGAACACAATGGACACATTAAAGAATAGTGGGGGCATGACAAAAGCTGATCTTCACACCCTTGTCTCTAAAGAAGATATGGCAGTGGGACTGGAGAAGCTGATGAACAAAATTGATAGCCTACACTCCTCAGTCACGACTAGTTTGGCTGAGATAAAACAAGATCTATCTGAGCTAGGGGATAGAGTGGAGGCGGTAGAGTCTGAATATGAAACTCTGGCTGAAAATACAGCGACTAACTCTGAATCCATTGCATCCCACCAACAACAACTTCTGGACCTCCAGGATAAAATGGAGGATCTAGAAAACAGAAACAGAAGGAATAACATCAGGCTAAAAGGGATTCCAGAAACGGTAGAAGCCACAGATCTATCCTCATACCTGCTACGCCTCTTTAAGGCTGTCACAGGCGGTGAAGGAGACACAGACTTCGTGATGGAGAGAGCTCATAGAGCCCTGAAACCAAAACCAAAAGAGGGCCTTCCACCCAGAGATGTTATAGTCAGGATGCTGCGTTTCCCTGACAGGGAAAGCATCATGTCGGCGGCCAGGAGACACCAACCCTTCAAGTTTCAGGGACAAATTATTCAATTCTTTCAGGACCTTTGTGCCCGCACCCTACAGAGAAGATATGCTCTGCGTCCCCTTACATCTCTACTACGGAAGCAAAATATTCCTTACAGGTGGGGATATCCTTTTGCTTTGCATATCTCCCACAACCATAAGATGCTCACCATTAAATCAGCACAGGACATTCCAGAAATATGTCAATATCTAAATGTAGACACACCAGCACTTCCTGAGGACACTGTCTCACCACAACGCTCCATAGGTAAAGAGCCACGGACCCCGGCGAGTAGGCCTAGGTGGTCCAGAGTGGCGAAAAAGAAAAAAGTGAAACCATGAACTGGACTGCTAGGTAATGTTGTCAAAAATTCTATCTATTACTTATCCTTGAGTGGGTTTTAGAGCCCGCTTTGGATAACTTTTCTAATAAATACTAGTGGTATCCATACCTATACTCTGAAAGTTCTAGACATGTTTCCATTAGAACTACTGCACAACCCATTGTTATTTATAGGCTTATGCTTAGCTGTTATACTGTTCAGAATGTTATTTTAGTTCAATTTAGAGTTAAGTTTTTGTTTTGTTTTTTACTGCCAACCTATTTTTATGTACCTGTCAGATGTGATAGAAGAGATGTCTCCAGCCTATCTTGCATTAACCTCACAGTAAATGACACTTGTCTAGACCTAGAACCCCTGCTCATGCATTCCCCACACTCTCACCATCTATTGCCTTTAAGTGTTAGTCACACAGGTATCCCAGTAAATACTAATGGCTTTACCAACGATTAATTTAGTCTCACACAATGTGAGAGGGTTAAACTCAGACGCTAAAAGACGCACGGCATTTAACCATTACAAACGCCTCCAGGCGAATGTGATCTATTTACAGGAAACCCATCTTACTAAACTGCAACTCCCCAAATATTGGTCCAGAGGCTTTTACCAGCATTATCATTCCACTGCAGGGGAAAAAAAAAGAGGGGTGTCGATACTTCTACATACATCATTACACTTTACACACATTGACACGACTGTAGACAGAGAAGGAAGGTACTTGTTGGTGAGGGGCCAGATTCAAGGCGTAGATGTCCTGTTTTGCAATATATATGCCCCAAATGAGAAGCAGGATGCGTTTTTCAGGGAAATCACACGACTACTAACGGGCTGGTCACAAATCAGGATAGTGTTAGCGGGGGATTTCAATATTGACCTCCAAGCACTCAAATATGCCAAGCCCCTACACCCCTCTAAAAAACTAAACCACTTAAAGAACGTAGCGGGCGCAGTTTTAAATTCACTAGCTCCACATACTCTGGTGGATACCTGGAACTCTTTATATGGGGTCACAACAGACACAACATTTTATTCGACAGCGCACAATAGCTATTCCAAACTCGACTACATAATGATCAGCCAGATTTTATGTCCAATGCTGTTGTCAGCTAAAATCCACCCATGCACTTGGTCAGACCACTCCATTACACAGATATCACTCCAAGGTATAAAAAACCCCAATAGAACACAGACTTGGACATTTGACCCATCCTGCCTCCAAAACCCACTGACAAAAGACAAATTGACACAGGCAATGGAAGAATATTGGGCTTTGAATCGGGACTCCACCAGCAATCCAATCTCAGTCTGGGCTGCCCATAAAACTGTAATTTGAGGCCTGTTAATTAAAGAAAAAGCACAGCTTAAAAAGACAGTAAACTTGACTTTAGAGAGATTAACTAAGGACATTGAGAGTCTGGAGAGGGAACATAAACTAACCCTAGCCAGGTCCACCCTAAAACAACTAAATCAAAATCGTAGTCAGCTCAACGAGATCCTTAATAATCAATCGATAAAATATGCCCATAGACTGAAGACGCAGTACTTCCTCTACGCCAACAAACCCGATAAGTACTTAGCCAAAAAGATTAGGGATAATTATGCGGCGGTGTCTATACCCCTTATATGTCGGGACGATGGTGGTGAGACTAGACAGCCACAGGAGATTGTGGATACCTTTGCCTCATTCTATCGAGTGCTGTACGATGGTAAAAAAGTTTCCCAGAGCACATCCACCAAAACCTCACTTAATGATTTCCTTACCAAAGCAAATTTGAGGAAAATCACAGAGACAGATAGGGACTCCTTGAATGCCAAAATCACGGCGATGGAAGTGGCACAAGTCATTAAAGAACTTAAGCCAGGCAAGGCTCCTGGGCCTGACGGCTTACCGAGTGAATACTATAAGATGTTTGCAGGCCTATTAATCCCACACCTCACACAATTAGCAAACCACATGCTGGAGGGCAGGGAGCTACCTAAGGACCTACTTCAGGCTAAAATAGTAGTTATCCCCAAGCCAGGGAAAGACCCAAAATACTGCGCTAGCTATAGGCCAATATCCCTCATCAATCAGGATGTCAAAATTATCACAAAAATCCTAGCTAACAGACTTAAACACATTCTTCCCACTATAATACACCCAGACCAAGTTGGTTTCATTAAGGATAGGGAAGCCCCAGACAACATAAGAAGGATGGTGTCGGTGATAGACTATCTCGGGAGTCATGGAGTGCCTTCTCTGCTCCTCTCTCTGGACGCGGAGAAGGCATTCGACAGGGTGGATTGGGGATATATGATGGCGGTACTAAAAGAAATGGGGTTCAGGGGATCCTTCATCTCAGCAATAAATACATTATACTCCAACCCTACAGCATATGTGAGAGCGATTGGTCACCAATCTTGCACTTTCAATATTCTAAACGGCACGCGACAGGGGTGCCCACTGTCGCCTCTGCTTTTCGCCATTTGCATAGAGCCACTAGCAGAGTACATCCGGGGGGAGGCTGGGGTCTGGGGCCTCAAAATAGGGGGAAAGTCCCATAAATTAACACTATTTGCAGATGATGTCCTCTTGACCCTGACTAAGCCGACTAGCTCCCTGCCCATTGTCTATGACATCCTGGATAGATTCTCCACAATCTCAGGATATAAGATTAATGTGGATAAATGCGAAGCCCTCCCCATCGCTATCCCAAGGCCCACTATCAAACTACTAGAGATTAATTTCGATTTTTCCTGGGTATATGACCATGTGAAATATTTGGGGGTCAAGCTGACACCTAATTTCGATAGACTCTACCAAGCCAACTATCCCCCTTTATACAAATCTATAAAACAGGACATCACGAAGTGGCAACAGTGTGGCTTTCGTGGTATGGGCGACTATCGTCGATCAAAATGAACATTTTGCCTAGACTCCTTTACCTCTTTAGGACACTACCAATCGAGGTCCCCAACAAAGATTTAGATACTATCCAATCCAAACTAATTTCTTATCTGAGGGGAGGTAAACATGCCAGAATTCCCGGAATAATACTCACGAGACATAGACAATTAGGGGGGGTGGGGCTCCCCAACTTAAGGGACTACTACCAGGCTGCCAGACTCACTCAGACTGCAATATTGGGGAGACGAAACTGCGATATTGTATGGCCTGCTTTAGAAGCTGCCATGGGGGGACTTAGCTCACCAGACGATGTACTATGGAGGAAGGGGACGCTGAAGACCATAGGGGGTTTTACGCCACAAGCATTACTGACCTCTTGCAGACAATGGCATAAGTCAATAAATTTTCACAAGTTAGTATCACAGAATACTCTCGAGAGGCCATTAAAATACATACTCCCGGGAGACTGTCATATACACATAGACAAATGGGAGAACAAAGGCCTGTACAGGGTGGCAGATTTTATGCAACAAGGCTCTATGATCACATTTACACAATTACAAAGAAAATTAGAACCATTACCCCTGCAGTGGTTTGTGTATTTGCAGGTATCCTCGGCTGTC
Organism: Bombina bombina; assembly: GCF_027579735.1. NCBI lineage: Eukaryota > Metazoa > Chordata > Amphibia > Anura > Bombinatoridae > Bombina > Bombina bombina. Next base: position 1,139,844,596 of record NC_069501.1, on the reverse strand, counting down.
CATTCTTACACTCTTGGGGGGAGAGGAATTCAATCCACTACACTTGGGAAACAGTGTAGCGCACATCACAGACCCAAACAAGCTATCTCACATATGTACCACGCGATACAATCAGCCAACATAAAGAATAAGCCACCCATTGTTAGTAGGTGGGAGAGAGACTTGAATATTGATTTAACAACAGAGGAATGGCACACTATAACATTCGAGGCAAGTAGGGGTTTATTGAGTGCAGATCTAAGAGAAAATAGCCTGAAGTCTGTGTTTCGTTGGTACTTAACACCCGAGAGACTGGCGCACTCTGTCAAGGGGGGCTCCGGTTTCTGCTATAGAGGATGCGGGACCAAGGGTACATACATACATATGTGGTGGGAGTGCCCCAAGGTTAAGAATATATGGGATCAGACCTCAGACCTCTTGTCCAACTTGATTGGAGACCGTATAAACATTAGTGCCCAACAGGCCTTATTAAATGCTAGAACCCAGGGTTACAACTCTCACATAAACACCTTTCTTAGAATAATGTTCACCACAGTTAGAACCTTAATAGCCAAACATTGGAAGACGGGAGTACCAACTTGGCCGGAGATTACCAACAAACTTGCCGGAATGTATGCTATGCATGAGACAGCTGCCCACCTACAAAATAAGATGGACTCATTTGGGAAAATCTGGTTCTACTGGATAATGGGGGGAGCCAATACCAACCCCTGTTAAATCACATAATAGAGAGAGACTGAGAGGTAGTTGTAGATACAAACCATAGCACAGACAGAGATATGGCTGTGACATCCAGAGATAAGAGGCCGAAAGCAGAGCATTCAGCATTCTGACAGGTTTATTATTGTTATTACTGTTCAATTTATATATGTTTTCCTTTTTTTTTCTTTATGTATACCTTTTATTACTTTTGTATTGTTCTTATCAAAAAAGAAAAAGTGCAACTGGGGTGCTGGGGGCCTGGCTCCGGACTGGGTCCCTTAATCCTTTTTTCCTCACAAACCTTTATATGTCATTTCATATTGTTAAGCCCAGTGTGGGTTGGATCCTTGGTGGCCCAGAATTATTCTATGTATGCTCATTCTGTTATGATATTTTTGCACTTAATAAAAACCATTTCAACTAAAAATCTCTATTTGTAGGGTGGTTACCGTTGACTAATCCTCGTTTTCTCACCTAGGGTGGGGAAGGGGTTCTTACGTGTTCTCCTTGATTGGAAGTACCTCAATATCTGTGAAGGGTCCGTAGGTCCTTGTTTTCTCGCCTCGTAGGATTGTTTCCCTCTTTTGCGTTCTCAGAATCACGGAATTTAATTCTGGTATTGGAATGCTGTGGGTCAGAGTGTTTTCTTCCCTTGAGGAGTGTTCCTTCTTTATGGAAGGCTGCAGTGTGGGGGTCCTTGGTCCCGAGTATGAGTTTCCTGTCATGGTACAGGGTAGCATGTCAGTTTTTAGTAGTGGTCAGAGTTCTACTCTGGGGTTTAGTTTCCTCGTAGATCCATCCTTTTTCTTCCGAGGGTCTGAGACTCTTGTTTTCGGTCTTTCGCTAGCTTTTGGGCTGGGACCGTTATCCTGGAAGGAAGGCCAGGGATCAGTCTGCTTTTAGCAGTATGGACCGTGTACCTTTATTGGAACTGTCCTCCCCTTTGATAGGGGGATTTTTAGTGCAGATCTCTCTTCTGGCGGCAGCTGCTGCTGGTATGGTTCGCTCCTTTGATCTGGAATTTTCTGGTCGGGAGATGTTGTCGAGATTTTTCAGCACTTCTCGGTGGGATGAGTCCCACGATGGCTTAGGACAGCTTTGCTGTCTGGCGATTGATCATCACAGGTGGCTCTGTGCCCTCTTGGAGAGCTCTTTTTAAGCTGCTAGGACGGTTTTTCTGTCTCTGCTTGTCTATGCTTGTCTAGCCTGATGGGTTTTGACTCGTCTAGGTAGCAAGGGGGGTACTCACGGTTTTCTGGAACACCATAGTTGGTATGGTGCTGTGTCAGGGATATGAGGGTGGCGGTCATCCTGGTGACATTTTCTCCTGACTTATCTTCTGGTCCTTGTCCTCTAAGGGAGTTTTGTTTCCCTGGACAGTGGTCCTGTGGCAACTTCGGGTTGCTCTGAGTTTGATTGGTCCTTTGGGTATCTCATGGGGTCCTCTATTCTCCCTCTCGGGGTAGATAGGGATTTTGGACCAGTTTGATTTGAACCCGTGTTGGATGGTCCTTCGGATCTCTTTTGGGTTCTTCTACTCTCCCTCTCGGGGGTTGATAGTGTTTTTTTTGTGGGAGTTGAGTGCCGCTGGCATGACTCCTCGGAAGCCTTTGTGCTCGACAGACTCTGGGTCTGAGTGGTCTCTAGCACGGCTTTTGCAGGTTGCAAAAAGGTTATAGTTTTTGTGGGGTGTCGAGTAATTTCAGGCTGTGGTGCCTTTCGAAGGAGCCGCATTTTTTTCTACCCACCCAATGTTTGCATTCAGTGTCCTCTAGCTTGGGTATTGTTTTCCCAAAAGTATTAAATGCAGCTGTGGACTCTTCCGATTTAAGAAGAAAAGCATAAATTATGCTTACCTGATCATTTTCTTTTTTTCTGACAGGAAGAGTCCACAGCTCCCGCCCGCGTTTTATTTATGAGGCGGCAGTACATTTTTGTTCTTCAGGCACCTTTTTTCACCCTGATATTTCTCCTACTGTTCCTTGTTCCCTTGGCAGAATGACTGGGGTATGAGGGAAGTGGGGGAGGTATTTGAAGCCTTTGGCTGAGGTGTCTTTGCCTCCTCCTGGTGGCCAGGTTTTGAATTCCCAAAAGTAATAAATGCAGCTGTGGACTCTTCCCGTCAGAAGAAAAGAAAATTATCAGGTAAGCATAATTTATGTTTTTTACATCTGTGATTACCTTGTATCTAAGCCTCTGAAGACTGCCCCCTTATCTCGGTTCTTTTTCCAGACTTGCATTTAAGCCAATCAGTACTGACTCCATAGGAGTGACCACAATGTTATCTATATGACACACATGAACTAGCGCTGTCTAACTGTGAACAGCTGTCAAAATGCAATAAAATTAGAGGTGACCTTCAACGGCTTACCTAGGTTTAGCTTTCAACAAAGAATACCAAATTAACAAAGCAAATTTGATGATAAAAGTTAATTGGAAAGTTGTTTTAAATTGCATGCTCTATCTGAGTCATGAAAGTTTAATTTTGACTAGACTGTCCCTAAACAAAATACTAGAGAAGCTTTACTTTGCATTGCAGAGTACCTTGGTATAGTATGCTTTGGCTGTATAAAAAACGCATACTATTGACTTGTCCCTTTTAAAGCTTCTCTCGTGGGTGTTACACACTTCCTGCCTATCAGCTCCACTCTGGTGAATAGGCGTCTACTGTTTGAGGGAAATGATTTTTGATCCTAAGAATACCTTTCCAAAAATAAATTCTTCATAAATTTGTAGGATTGAACAATACAGCTATTTAGATGGGAGTCTTCTACTGAGCCCAATATTTTTTACTGTTATTTTGTATCTATCTTACTTTATTGTGAATTATCTTTTCTCTGAAATCCTTTTTATAGGTTCAGGATTGTGTTAAATTGAAGTATCCATACTTTTTTTTATTGTTTTTACACCTCCCTGTCCATATCTTTCACAGAGGGTTGAGAACATAAATAAAGTATAGATATCAATAAATAAAATGATTTAATTAAGCAGACCCATAAGTTCTCACAATAGAGGCAGCTTATATACAAGTCAGAGCACAAATTAGGAAGAAAAAACTATAAATTATAACATAACCGCAAACACCATAAGTAGAATGGTGGCAATGCTCATTTTTACACAAATATCCCTGCTTCATTATCTTGGTATCATTTGTTGCAGTAGCAGCAGCACCGCACTACTGGGAGCCAATGACATGAGGCATATATGTGCAGCCACCAATCAGAAGCTCCTGAGCCTACCTAGCTATGCTTTTCAACAAAGGATACCAAGAGAACAAAACAGATAATAAATCTAAATTGTCAAGTTGTTCATAATCACATGCTCTATTTGAATCATGAAAGAAAAATTGTCCCTTTTAGGCTCTTTTTTTTTTTTTTAGACTTTTCGAAAAAGTCTTGGATACTATGGCAAAAGTCAGGAAGTACGGTGTCCGTTTGTGTTGTGTTACTGTTTTTGACATGACATATCTGACGGAAGAGGAATATACATTGTAATGACATAGTAGTTTTTATGTCCCAAAACTGGTTAGGAGAAGGTATTTTCATACCTTACGGGGACCTTTTCAAATAATACAGATAATGTACAATAAATGCAATTTGTACAGTATGTTTATTATAACAACTTAATTGTTATATTTTAGTAAAGCGTGATTTGAACTATTGATACGATTTTGTATTTAGGCTTAATAAGTTAAAACAATAATGTATTTTTCAGCGTGTAAGGTCCGGCAGAGATGGCAGTGGCCGCAGTCGAAGAGAGGGGAGTGCAAGCAGTGGTAAGCATCTTTATTATGTTGGGTTTTTTTCTGCATGTTTTAGTCATAGTCTAATTGTTTCCAGGTTACAAAAAGTGTAACTAGAAAGAATAAATCTAGCACATAACAAATGTACCCAGATGAATGTGTGCTCTGTAGCATGGGAAGCGTGTAAAAAAAGTTTTTGTTTTGTTTTTTATCCTGCACCAAATAAATACATACTGGCTTCAGCATTTAGGTATAGATGGGTAATTAGGGTTCGTTTTATATATCTGTATAAGGGAAGTAAAAAAATAAAAAATGTTTTTATTTCAAAATGTATTCAGTCATGTTATAAACTGTACCTACAGAAAGAGAAGCACTCTCTCAGGAACGAACAACAGCTCAATAGCTTGTTCTATGGCGATTTATCACCTGGGAGCAGCCTATTTTAGCCTAATTGTGTTGTTGACACAGACAAACTTTTCCGAACAAAGTCACTCCAGACCCGAAATACCAGGCAATCCTTCTCTAAACAAGGAACATGGCAACCCAAGACAATTGCTTCAGCCTTGTTTAGGCCTCATCAGTAAGGTGCAGCCATATTCCTCTGAGCACATTGGGCAAGGAGTCCACGTCTGGTTTCCCCATCAGCCTTAGGGTGACTTCCCTATGGTCATATTACAAATACATATCCCTCACTGACGAGGCCCAAAGGAAGCCGAAAAAATTATCTGGGGTTGTCATTTTCCTCAGTCGGAGGAGAATTGCCAGATATTTTGGGGGCTGGACTGACCTTGTTGGGCGGGATCAGACTGATATACTTCAGGAAAGCTTTCCTTTGTGAAAAGTACAATTGGGCCATAGCACAAGCCACTGAGCTGTTGTTTGTTCCTGGTATGTAAATTATAAACTGTCTAAGCTGTCCCCCAGAAATGTGTTGATGAAACTAAGAAATAGGTTAACCACAAGCTAAACATGAAGGATGCAGGGGTTCTGATAGGAGATTTGCACAGATCTCAGTGCAAAGCACTTTCGCAAGAATAAATCCGGCTTTAAAAAGAGCCGAATGCAGCTTGTGGCCACCACCTTCTTCTGCATTAGTTAGCTCCCGAAGTGCACAAATGCACATATCTTTCACTTACTGCCCATTTCTGTGTTTCCATAGTCTCCCTCCTTTACCTCCCCCTCTTGCCCAGCATAGAGCACTGGACATGTGAAAAAGGTACTGATTTACAACCCCTCTAACTGCCACTGAGATTCTGCACTAACCTAGCAGTAAAAAGAAAAGCAGCAGTATTTCTCTTGCAAGGTGTATCCAGTGCACGGATTCATCCTTACTTGTGGGATATTCTCATTCCCTACAGGAAGTGGCAAAGAGAGCACACAGCAGAGCTGTCCATATAGCTCCCCCCCTAGCTCCACCCCCCAGTCATTCTCTTTGCCGGCTCTGGCAGCAGGGCCTCTCTACGGGAAGGAAAAGCCTTGCTCTATGTGTTCAGAAGCCATGGTGGAACCCCCACTCAAAATGTGTCCCAAGTGCACTAATGTGTCTATACACTTCAAGGATCATATTGTGTCACTTAAAAATATAGCCCTAGATGATTCTTTGACTGAAGGTAATGAGAATAGTCCGCCTTCCTCTCCCCATGTGTCATCACCAGTTACGCCCGCTCAAGAGATACCTAGTACCTCTAGTGCATTGGCACCTATTACATTGCAACAACTAGCGACAGTCATGGATAATTCCCTTGCGGCCTTTCTATCCAAACTGCCAGTTTTCCCTAAAAAGCGCGATAGCTCTGTTTTAAGAACAGATGAGGAGCAGTCGGAAGCTTTGAGAGGTTTATCTGATGTACCCTCACAACACTCTGAAGTAGGGGCGAGGGATGTGATGTCTGAGGGAGAAATTTCTGACTCAGGAAAGGTTTCTCAGCGGGCAGAATCAGATTCACTAGCGTTTAAATTTTAATTGGAACACCTCCGCGTATTGCTTAGGGAGGTTTTATCAACTCTGGATGATTGTGACCCCAAATATCGAGAAGTCCCTGTATACACTGATGCGTTTCCGATCCCTAAGAGGGTGGCGGATATTGTTGCTAGGGAGTGGGAGAGACCAGGTGTACCTTTTGTTCCCCCCCCCCCTATCTTTAAGAAAATGTTCCTCATAACTGATCCCAGGCGGGACGCGTGGCAGACGGTCCCTAAGGTAGAGGGGGCAGTTTCGACACTAGCCAAGTGCACAACCATCCCAATTGAAGACACTTGTGCTTTTAAAGATCCTATGGATAAAAAGTTAGAAGGTTTACTAAAGAAAATATTTGTTCAACAAGGTTTCCTTCTCCAACCTATTGCCTGCATTATTCCTGTAACTACTGCAGCGGCTTTTTGGTTTGAGGCACTGGAGGAGTCGCTCAAGAGGGAGACTTCATATAACGAAGTCATGGATAGAATGAATGCTCTAAAGCTGGCTAATTCTTTTATCACAGATGCCGCTTTGCAATTAGCTAAATTAGCGGCGAAGAATTCTGGTTTCGCCATTATGGCGCGCAGAGCGCTTTGGCTAAAGTCATGGTTGGCTGACGTGTCGTCCAAAACAAAATTACTGAATATCCCTTTCAAAGGAAAGACCCTTTTCGGGCCCGAGTTGAAAGAGATTATTTCGGATATCACCGGGGGAAAGGGCCATGCTCTCCCGCAAGATAGGCCTTTTAAGGCTAAAAACAAGGCTAATTTTCGTTCCTTTCGCAACTTCAGGAGCGGTCCTGCTTCAACCTCTGCAACCGCAAAGCAAGAGGGTAACGCTTCACAGCCCAAGGCAACCTGGAAGCCTTTGCAGGGCTGGAACAATGGTAAACAGGCCAAGAAGCCTGCAGCTGCTACTAAGACAGCATGAAGGGGTAGCCCCCGATCCGGGACCGGATCTGGTAGGGGGCAGACTCTCTCTCTTCGCTCAGGCTTGGGCAAGAGATGTTCCCGATCCCTGGGCATTAGAGATCGTTACTCAGGGATATCTTCTAGAATTCAAGGACTCCCCTCCAAGGGGAAGGTTCCACATTTCTCGTCTGTCTACAGACCAGACAAAGAAAGAGGTGTTCTTACGCTGTGTAGAAGATCTAATCAAGATGGGAGTGATATATCCAGTTCCAATTACAGAACAAGGACTGGGTTTTTACTCAAACCTGTTTGTGGTTCCCAAAAAGGAAGGAACTTTCAGGCCAATCCTGGATCTAAAAATTCTAAACAAATTCCTCAGAGTTCCATCATTCAAGATGGAGACCATCCGGACAATCTTACCTATGATCCAGGAAGGTCAATATATGTCTACCGTGGATCTAAAGGATGCGTACCTACATATTTCTATCCACAAAGATCATCATCAGTTCCTAAGGTTCGCCTTTCTGGACAAGCATTACCAGTTCGTGGCCCTTCCCTTCGGGTTGGCCACCGCTCCCAGAATTTTCACAAAAGTGCTAGGGTCCCTTCTGGCGGTATTAAGACCGCGGGGCATTGCAGTAGCACCTTATTTGGACGACATCTTAATACAGGCGTCGTCTTTTCCCAGAGCCAAGGCTCATACGGAGATTGTTCTGGCCTTTCTAAGGTCTCACGGGTGGAAGGTGAACATCGAAAAAAGTTCTCTGTCCCCGCTCACAAGGGTTCCCTTCCTGGGAACATTAATAGACTCGGTAGAAATGAAAATATTTCTGAAGGAGGTCAGAAAGTTAAAGCTTTTAACTACTTGCCGAGTTCTTCATTCCATTCCTCGGCCATCTGTAGCTCAGTGCATGGAGGTAATCGGATTAATGGTAGCGGCAATGGACGTAGTCCCTTTTGCTCGAATACATCTCAGACCACTGCAACTGTGCATGCTCAAACAGTGGAATGGAGATTATGCAGATTTGTCTCCTCAGATACAACTGGACCAGAAAACCAGAGATTCTCTTCTCTGGTGGTTGTCTCAGGATCACCTGTCTTAGGGAATGTGCTTCCGCAGACCGGAGTGGATAATTGTAATGACCGACGCCAGTCTGTTATCCTGGGGCGCGGTCTGGGACTCCCTGAAAGCTCAGGGCCTATGGTCTCGGGAAGAGTCTCTTCTCCCGATAAACATTTAGGAACTGAGAGCGATATTCAACACGCTTCAGGCATGGCCTCAACTAGCGGCGGCCAAAGTCATCCGATTTCAGTCGGACAACATCACGACTGTAGCGTATATCAATCATCAGGGGGGAACAAAGAGTTCCCTAGCGATTACGGAAGTAACCAAAATAATCAGGTGGGCGGAGGATCACTCCTGCCATCTATCTGCAATTCACATCCCAGGTGTAGACAACTGGGAGGCGGATTTTCTAAGTCGTCAGACTTTTCACCCGGGGGAGTGGGAACTCCACCCGGAGGTTTTTGCTCAGCTGACCCAGCTATGGGGCATTCCAGAATTGGATCTGATGGCGTCCCGTCAGAACTCCAAACTTCCTCTCTATGGATCCAGGTCCAGGGACCCCAAGGCGGCATTGATAGATGCTCTAGTAGCGCCTTGGTCCTTCAATCTGGCTTATGTCTTTCCACCGTTTCCCCTTCTCCCTCGTCTGGTAGCCAGAATCAAACAGAAGAAGGCTTCGGAAATTCTGATAGCGCCTGCGTGGCCACGCAGGACTTGGTATGCAGACCTAGTGGACATGTCATCTGTCCCACCTTGGACACTGCCAACGAGGCAGGATCTTCTAATACAGGGTCCATTCAAGCATCCAAATCTAGTTTCTCTGCAGCTGACTGCTTGGAGATTGAACGCTTAATTCTATCTAAGCGTGGTTTCTCTGAATCAGTTATAGATACTCTGATCCAGGCTAGAAAGCCTGTCACCAGGAAAATTTACCATAAGATATGGCGGAAATATCTTTGTTGGTGTGAATCCAAGGGTTACTCGTGGAGTAAGATTAGGATTCCAAGGATATTGTCTTTTCTCCAATAATGATTGGAAAAAGGCTTGTCAGCTAGTTCCTTAAAGGGACAGATATATGCTCTGTCTATCCTTTTACACAAGCGTCTGGCAGAGGTACCAGATGTTCAAGC
>NC_069501.1:1139710088-1139830088 GCF_027579735.1 Bombina bombina | reverse complement strand
AGACTCAAAGCACTTTACAAATATACTGTACCAACATAAGACATAAAAGTTAGGAGTTTCTGAAGGTCAGATATGCGGACTGAATGCCTGATGGAAGAGGTGGGTCTTTAGCTTTTTTTTTTTTAAAGTCTGTAAGGACAGTGCCTCTCTGATTGCGCAAGGTAAAGAGTTCCAGAAAGTAGGGGCAGCGTGGCCGAATGCTCTGGAGCCTGAGTTTGTCCTTATTCTTGGCACTGAGAGGAGGGATGTGTTGGCTGACCTAAGTGAACGGGATGGGATGTAGGGTGTCAGGAGCTCTTTCAGGTACTGTGGGCCTTGGTTGTTTAAGGCTTTGAAGGTCAGCAGGCCAATTTTAAAATATGTTCGCCATTTAATTGGAAGCCAATGCAGGGAGTGGAGAACAAGTGTTATGTGGCAGGAGCGAGTTTGATTGGTCAATAGTCTGGCTGCTGCGTTTTGTACTGTCTGAAGGCGATGGAGTTCTTTTTTTGGGAGGCCCAAGTAAAGTGCATTGCAGTAATCTAGCCTAGAGGATACAAATGCATGGATTAATGTTGGCATATCATCCGGTGGAATTAAGTGTTGTATCCTGGCTATGTTTTTCAGACGAAAGTAGGCAGATTTTATTACGGAGGAAATCTGCTGTTTAAAAGATAGTCCAGCGTCAATCAGCACTCTGAGGTTTTGTATCTTTGCTGAACTAACGAGTTTAGAGACTCTAAGCTCCAGGCCAGTTGGGTGATCGTGGGATATTTTTGATGCCCGGGGTCCCCTCACCAAGAGTAACTCTGTTTTGTCCGGGTTCACTTTGAGACAGCTAGCATTCATCTATTCTATGAGGTCTGTTAAGCAATTGTTTATGCGGCATGCTGGGTCTGTAGTATCTGGAGCAAAGGAGAAGTAGAGTTGTGTGTCATCAGCGTAACAATGATACCTTAGACCATGTCGGTTAATGATGTCCCTCAGTGGTAGTAAGTAAATTGCAAATAGCATGGGAGACAGGATAGATCCTTGTGGAACTCCCCAGGCCAGTTCTGTTGGTGCTGATGAGCTTGATCCTGATATTAGAAGTAAGTATGTATATAATATATATATAAGATATTTGACCTCAAAATTCCTTAATCTTACAATAGTAAGTGCTCTGTGAACAGTTACCCTTCAGCTGCTTAAACAAAGAAACAAGGGTGAAGGTGGCGCCTTACGGCTATCTGTCCCAAGTAGAAAATCAAATTAAGTGTATAATATTAGTGTGCGTTAATGATGGATACAAATTAAACAACATCAGTTGGGGGTTAAGGGCGCAAAGAAGCAAATAGCTATATGCTCAAAGTGACGTTGTGCTCATGGTAACAATAAAACAAATTATGATTACAAATTTATCAACAACAGTTAGGGGTTAAGGGCGTAAATAAGTAAATAGTGTCTATATGCTCAAAGTGACGTTGTGCTCATGGTAACAATGGTATATTCATTAGAACATTCAAAAGAACAATACGATTGGAAAAGATGAATTTATTATAATATTAAAAGAGATATAGGTAGAAGCCTACAATATAAATAAATAAGGAATAAACACCGGTGTTATAAAAGAAACTTTAAAAACGTAACTGATAAATACAATAACTAATACTTAAACTTATAGTTATTTGCTGGGTGAGGAACAAAATGGGATAAAAAAAATGATAGATCCAGTTTATAATGCCTCATTCTCAATGTCAGCGTTTGCGCATATCAGTATTTTCCTAAACATAGTATTTTGCTTTTTATGAAACTAAATGACTGAAATGTCAGTGTTATTGATATAACTTTGTTTTATGTGTTTTTCTTTTCTTTTTTTTTTTTATAGATAGTGGGCAGAGCAGTGGAACCAGTGCAAAAGGAGAGCGTCTAAGTGCAAAACTGCGAACACTGCCTGGAACAAATGACCCATATGAAACTAGCGGCAACAAAGATATAGGTTAGGGGGCTTGCTGCTTTGCAGCTTCTCTTATTCTTATTTGCACAATCTGACAATCCAAGCATACTACACCAGTATTATACAGTGTTAGTCCTCAGGAGCTGGAGATGAACCAATTTTTATGAATATCCATGTATGAGCCACCAACTGACTAACACAGGGATAACCTTAAAATCTGCCCTGTTACCAGCGCAAGACTTAGAAACGTTAGTCATTGCTGGAATTGCACAAATATTACTATTATTATTAGGGCGAGGGATTTACCATATTTTGGAATTATGTTTGTGTTTGTGCATAGGTTTGTATATGTATGTGTATGTGTGTGTGTGTATATATATATATATGTATGTATAGCTGGGCTTAGCACTCACGGTAATCCGCTCCTGACCGGGGTGCACAACAAAGTATGTCCCAGGTAAAGAAGGCACTCTCTGGATTTGAATAAACAATTAATCTTTAATCCAAAGTACTATAACAGTGTAAATTTGCTGTCCCCTAAAAATAACACACAGCCATTAATGTCTAAACCGTGGAAAAAAGTGGAAATGTCCAAATTGGGCCCAATTAGCCATTTTCCCTCCCCGGTGTCATGTGACTCGTTAGTGTTACAAAGTCTCAGGTGTGAATGGGGAGCAGGTGTGTTAAATTTGGTGTTATCGCTCTCACACTCTCTCATACTGGTCACTGGAAGTTCAACATGGCAAAGAACTCTCTGAGGATCTGAAAAAAAAGAATTGTTGCTCTACATAAAGGTGGCTATATAGGCTATAAGAAGATTGCCAAAAACCACAGGCCTCGCCATGGTCGACCAAAGAAGTTGAGTGTACGTGTTCAGCATCATATCCAGAGGTTGTTTTTGGGAAATAGACGTATGAGTGCTGCCAGCATTGCTGCAGAGGTTGAAGGGGTGGGGGGTCACCCTGTCAGTGCTCAGACCATACGCTGCACACTGCATCAAATTGGTCTGCATGATGCACAAGAAAGCCCGCAAACAGTTTGCTGAAGACAAGCAGACTAAGGACATGGATTACTGGAACCATGTCCTGTGGTCCGATGAGACCAAGATAAACTTATTGGTTCAGATGGTGTCAAGCGTGTGTGGCGGCAACCAGGTGAGGAGTAGAAAGACAAGTGTGTCTTGCCTACAGTCAAGCATGGTGGTGGGAGTGTCATGGTCTGGGCCTGCATAAGTGATGCCAGCACTGGGCAGCTACAGTTCATTGAGGAAACCATGAATGCCAACATGTACTGTAACATACTGAAGCAGAGAATGATCCCCTTCCTTCGGAGACTGGGCTGCAGGGCAGTATTCCAACATGACAATGACCCCAAACACACCTCCAAGACGACCACTGCCCTCCTAAAGAAGCTGAGGGTAAAGGTGAGGAACTGACCAAGCATGTCTCCAGACCTAAACCCTATTGAGCATCTGTGTGGCATCCTCAAACGGAATGTGGGGGAGTGCAAGGTCTCTAATATCCACCAGCTCTGTGATGTCATCATGGAAGAGTGGATGAGGACTCCAGTGGCAACCTGTGAAGCTCTGGTGAACTCTATGCCCAAGAGGGTTAAAGTGAAAGTAAATCCTAGAGTTTTACAAACGCTAGGTTTGACTTTTGAAACAAATAAAGGGGACTTTCATTCATGAAGTATAAGATACTTCATGTAGAAAGCTCCTTTATTTGTTTTAATCGAACGCCGTTTTAATCGATCACCGTTTTTAACTGCTACAGCAGCCCACGGCTAAAATACATTTTTGCTAAGAGATGACGTTTTCATCTCTTAGCCAATAGCCATGCGGTAAATCTGGCTTGGCGCCCATGGGAGCCGGATTTACTGCACTGCTATTTACACGGTTATACAGGCTGTACACTCACTATTTTACATTGTAGCAAAGTGTCATTTCTTCAGTGTTGTCACATGAAAAGATATAATAAAATATTAACAAAAATGTGAGGGGTGTACTCACTTTTGTGAGATACTGTATATTTATATTTGTGTGTGTAAGTGTATGTATAGTTTTGTTTTTAAATGTTTTTTTTTTCTTTCTATAATCCTGAAATCAGTTTGGATCCAGTTTTATTAATATAAACAAACAATTGACCATATTTTTGACATTTCATTTTTTTGTCTACGCTTAAACAAGTTTTCCAAAGTAGACCAAGAAACCTGCTATTTTGTTACCAGTTATTTTACAAATTAAAGATTATGACATTGCTGCATAACATAAATCATTTTCTTTATGTTTGATCAGTACCATCTATTCTTGTGCCTAACTTTTTTTTCCCCCAACTTCCTGAAAAGGTTACATTTTCTTGCTGATGTGTAGAAATATAAAAATGTTTACTTTTTTACAAAAATGTAGAATAAGTGTTATGTCCATGTGTGGGCTGAATGCCAAACTAGAATATCCATAAACTTTTATTTTTCAAAATCTAGATGCATCATATGTTGATCCACTTGGCCCACAAATGGAAAGACCTAAAACTGCAGCAAAGAAAAGAAATGAAGAAGATGAATTTGCAGATGAAGAATTAGGAGACGATTTACTCCCTGAATGATGTATTCACAGTATTTAATATTTTTTATATATTACTCAGTTTGTAATTTAAATATTTTTTTATTCTACTTTAAAAATTATTATTTCAGGCACTTGTGATCCCAATACAAATAAAATACATTCCAGACATCTGATATGTTGTCGTGTGTTAAAATTGTATGTTTTTTAACCCCTTAATGACCAATGATAGAATTATTCCGTCATGGAACCAATGAGCAAACTGAAGCTGTGTCCTTAAGGGTTTTCCCTATTTCTAATACATGTATGATAACTCCAGTTATTATGGTAAAGTATAATTTGAGGGTAATGTATGCAGTAACAAGCAGCAGAAAGCAGCATTAATAAAAACACAGCACATAAGCAAGGAGTAATATGAATGTTCATTAACAGAAATATGCAAACATCAATATGCTCTTGATTTTCATTGCCTATTGAGGACATATATTAGGAGTAAAGCGATAACTGTTGCGTGCAAACGATACATGGTATTTTACAACTCTTTGCGTGCACCGTAAGTAGCGTGCATATTATGAGTTGAAAGTAAACGTGTTTGCTTGAGCACGATCAAATTTAACGCTTGTCGGGTTAGTGCAACTTCAAAGCTCCAGTTAACTTTTACTCAAAACAAAAGAGTGCAAAAAAACATTAAAAAATGCCTTTGACAGTACAGTTACACTCATAATAACACTGTCTGATATTTTTCATTTTTTTTATTAATTTAATTAAAAAATTATAAGGGCTCAAACATATGAATTCTCAGGTGTTAGAAAAAGAAGATAAAAAAGGCATGCAAAGAGCTTTAACATAGAGATACATTTATACACATGTCTAAATATGTATATGTATGTATATATTTGATTTATATATGTGTACATATGTATTTAAATATTTCTGTGTTTCACTGTATATTTACTGTACGTGTTTAACAGTCCAATGTTCACTTACAGGATAATGTTATTGTAAATAAATATTCCTATATATATTTATTTTTTAAGACATGATGAGTCCACGGATCATCATAATTACTAATGGGATATTCACCTCCTGGTCAGCAGGAGGAAGCAAAGAGCACCACAGCAAAGCTGTTAAATAGCTCCTCCCTTCCCTCCCACTCCAGTGATTCTCTTTGCCTACGTTAGTGATAGGAAGAGGTAAAGTGAGGTGTTAGATTAGATTCTTCAATCAAGTGTTTATTATTTTTAAAGTAGTGCCAGAGAGTGCTGCTTTGTTCTAGGGTGTAGCCGTAGTCCATATCAGTCTCTACAGTAGAGCTTTGGTGGCTTTAGAGCAATGGGAACTTATGGGACATAATTCTCACTGCGCCTCCCATATTCTGCTGCCCTTACCAAGAAAACCTGAGGGATTTTTACTCAGGACTTTCGTTTGTTTCCAGGTCCATGGGAGGGAGAGAACCTCTTAAACCTGAGAACTGCCTTGCTGCCAGGCAGAAAATGAGGTAAGTGCTGACTTTATTTCTGGGGGTAGAGGATCTCAGAAAAAGTTTGGGCACTTTATCAATTTTTCATTTGACCTCATTGAACTAGGACTCAGACTCCCCTAGTGTTAATTGGGGACATATTGGCAGTGAGGACGCAGGCACTAGCATGTGTTAAATTGACAAACTGTGCAAGAGTGTATGCTCTGAGACATGTGGATTACAGTGTGAGTGGTTATCTTTCTAGCATGAAGGTGCTAATGAATAGAATCTGTGCAAGATCCTTTGAGCGACATCTAGTACACAGGGGAAACACTGTAGTAAATCGGACTGTGCAGCTGTTAAAAACTGTTTAGTCTGCCCGCTTGCTCCCGGTGGCCATACTTAGAACATTGGCGACCGGGAGATTACATCTTATATTTCTATTTGCTTATGTAGTGGTGTTTCAGCGAGTGATAACAGCGGACCAGCAGGGTTTATCTGGGATAGAGATCTTTATTTTAATTTGAGTAGGATCTATCCTTTTGCTCCCGGTGTCTTTTGTTCTCAAATGCATTGCTCTGCGGTTCCTTGCAATTTCTGAAATATGTGAGGCAGATTGATTAAAGAGGAATACATTACATTTTCTATCTCAAGTGCAGTGCCCTGCGGTTCTTTGCAATTTCTGCCATATGTGAGGCAGATTGATTAAAGAGGTATACATTACGTTTTCTATCTCAAGTGCAGTGCCCTGCGGTTCTTTGCAATTTCTGCCATATGTGAGGCAGATTGATTAAAGAGGTATACATTACATTTTCTATCTCAAATACAGTGCCCTGCGGTTCCTTGCAATTTCCATCTGGAATTGCTGCACTAGTCATTGCTTCCTCAAAGTCATAAGCAATGTTTGTGAACAAAGAAGTGACATTGTTAATATAATTCTGCAATGTTTGCAGGCTAATTTAGTTTACCTCTGCTCACAGAAATAAAAAGTTACCTTTTAAAATTTAAAGAGACAGCAACGATTTTTTATGTGTTAATTTTCGCTAAAGAATCCAGCTGTTTTATTTGTGTAAATCATCTTTTATGATTAAAGGTGGTCCAGGAGACTTTTCTAGAGGTCTCTTGCTTTTGGCTTGGATTCCAATGTGGTTCTACCAATCCGATGGGTAGACTTGTTCCACACATTCTTCTTCTAGGCACATACTGCTTAGGAGCATTGTGACAATGGGCGAATATACAACAAAGTTCTCCTAAGGTGTTACCAAAAATGTATAGCCCAGATGGAGTTGCCCTGTCTTTAATACATTGTCTATTTTTTTCCCCACGCTGTTTTTTTTTAAAAAACAAAAGTCTTCTTTCAGAATGATTGACTTAGTGGTGGTTATTTTGAATGTTTCTTCCCTGCAGTTAAGAGGAAGATATTTCAGTAATACTGGACTAGGCATTCTCAGTCTAGGATGAGCTAAATGCCTTTATCTGATCAGGAGCTTCTTGAGGACGTTTTAGCTACTCTGGCTGGCTCTGATATCTGTAGGTTTGTCTAATATTATGATGGACCCGTTATGGTGGAAGTATTCCTGTAACAGATAGGGTTATAGGGTTCTTCCCCCTTTTTTTTTTCTTCCCCTATACTTAGAAGGGAGATACCTAGGGGAAAATAGAATCCTCTCGTTGGTCTAGAGATTTTTAACTCTAAGGATAGTTGTTCCTTCGGGACTCTATGCAGATGACGGACCCTATCATTAATAGTTAAAGGGGTTTACATTGTCAACCTACGGTTAGTGTGACTACTGTTTCCAGTGTGGCGTCGTACTGACTTGTTGCATTATCTGTTTCTATGGACAGACTCCCCTCTCGCAGGAATAGGAGAAGGTTTTTACGTTGGCTCCCTTAATGTAATGTAGGAAAAGTGAAATTCTTTTATTCCTCCTACTAAGCTTGGAGACCCTATCAAACTTAGAATAAGGGGAAATCAGTCTCAGAAACTTGTTGCTGACACATCATGAGGGGCGTGCACCCGACCCTTAAGGGGCAGGTTCTCCTTCTCAATCAAGTTTGGTTGGAACCTTCAGACCAATTTTAGACCTCAAGAGTCTAAACAAATTTCTCAGGTTCCTATCCACAGGGATCATCATAAGTTTTTAAGGTTTGCCTTTCTAGACAAGCACTTCCAGTTCGTGGCTCTTCCTTTTCGGTCCGACCACAGCTCCCAGAATGTTCACAAAGGTTCTGGGGTCTCTTCTCACCTTATCTGGATGATTTTATAGTCCAGGCAGGTAGAGTTAGGATTCCTTCTTTTCAACAAGCTAGATCCATACCGACATGGTGTATCCTTCCTGAGGACTCATGGGGGAAACCGGACAGATAGCTCAGCATGCTAAGGCACTGTGGCTGAGCTCTGTAGCAACCCAAGGGTTGTAGGTTCGATCCCCGGCGTGGTCCACTCAGCCTTTCATCCTTCTGAGGTTGATAAAATGAGCAGCGTCTTGAGACCCTTACGGGTGATTAACTGCGCTTTACAAGTACCCATTACATACATATATAAATGTTTATATTTAATGGAAGGTAAATTTGATTAAGAGTTCTTTAGTCCCATAATAGAACCATAATAAATTCCATATCTATGAATGATTTTTCTTGTCTAACCTTTCAGTCCATTCCTCGGCTGTCAGTGGCCCTGTGCATGGAGGTAATCAGGCTGATGGTGGCGGCAATAGACATTATCCACGCTTGTTCGGTTCTACCTCAGATCTTGCAATTATGCATACTCAGGTAATGGAACAGAGATTAAGTAGACTTGTCTCCTCGACTGGAGCAGGAGACGAGGGACTCACTTCGATGGTGGTTGTCTTTGGATCATCTCTCCCAGGGAACCTGTTTCCGCAGACCGTCCTAGGTGATTGTGACAACAGACGCCAGCTTTTCTAGGGTGGGGAGCTGTCTGGGGTTTCCTAAAGATTCAGGGAGTTTGGACTCAGAGTCTGTTCTTCCTATAAACATCCTGGAACTGAGAGCAATTTCTAATGCTCTTCTGACCTGGCTTCAGTTAGCCTCGGCCCAGTCTATCAGGTTCCAATCGGACAAAATAACTCAGTGGTTTACATCAATCATCAGGGAGGAACAAGGAGTTCCTTAGATATGACTGAGGAAGCCAAGATAATTTAGTGGGCAGAAGCTTCCTCTTGCTATCTGTCAGCGATCTCCATCCCAGGGGTGGACAACTGGGAGGCGGATTTTCTGTGTAGACAGATTTTTCATCCGGGGGAGTGGGAACTCCATTCGGAAGTGTTGTCCAACCTGATTCTCAAATGGGGTCGGTTAGTGCCTGGGATAAGGCTCGAGATCCAGGGACCCCCGGGCGGAACGGATAGCTGCTCTGGCAGTTCTTTGAACCTTCAGTCTGGCATACCTTTCCCTCCGTTTGCACTTCGTCTTCGGGTCATTACTAGAATCAAACTGAAGAGGGCGTCAGTGATTTTATTGCTCCGGCTTGGCCTCGCAGGAGTTGGTATGCAGCTCTGATGGACATGTCATCTCTGCCACCTTGGAGACTTCTGTTGAGGAAGGATCTTCTGGGTCAAGGGCCTTCCTTCATCCAAATCTAGTTTTCTCTGAAGTTGTCTGCTTGGAGCTTGAACGCTTAATTCTGTCCAAGCGAGGATTTTCTAACTCGGTCATAGAGACCACAATTCAGGCTCATACGCCTGTAACTAGGAAGATTACCATTGGATATAGTGTCAATATCTTTTTTGGTGTGAATCCAAGGGCTTCTCATGGGGTAGAGTTCGGATTCCTAGAACTTTGTCTTTTCTCCAAGAGGGTTTGGAGAAGGGTTTATCGACAAGTTCCCTAGAGGGTCAAATCTCGGCATTATAAATTTTGTAAACGTCTGGCGGATTTCCCAGATGTACACTCTTTTTATCAGGCTTTAGTCAGATTCCGGCCTGTGTTCAAAACAGTTACTCCTTCATGGAGTCTTAATTTAGTTTTCAAGGTTCTTCAAGGGGCTCCGTTTGAGCCTGTACATTCCTTAGATATTAAGTTTTTATCTTGGAAAATTTTGTTTTCTTGTTGCGTTTTCTTACGCTCGGAGAGTGTCAGAGCTCTCGACGTTACAGTTCGAGTTTACCTACCTTCTTTTCCATTCAGATGAGGTAGTTTTTTTCGTACTAAATTAAGATTTCTTCCTAATGTAGTGTTTGATCGGAAGATTAATTAGGAGATTGTTGTTCTTTCTTCTGCACAATTTGGACGTGGTCCATGTTTTTATAGGCTACTTCTCTTCTTTTTGGCTGAGGAGTATCATACGTTTTGCATATGAGACTACTGGACAGCAGTCTTCAGAGAGAGTTGCGGCTCATTCCACGAGGGCTGTTACTTCCTCATGGACATTCAAAAATGAGGTTTCTGTGGAACAGATTTGCAAGACTGCAACTTGGTCTTCTCTTCACACTTTTTCAGGATTTTACAAATTTGACACTTTTGCCTCAGCCGAGGCCGCTTTTGGGAGAATGGTTCTTCAAGCAGTGGTGCCTTCCGTTTAGGTTCCCTGTCTTGTCCCTCCCATATCATCTGTGTACTCTAGCTTGGGTATTGAATCCCATTAGTAATTATGATGATCCGTGGACTCATCATGTCTTAAAAAAGAAAATTTATGCTTACCTGATAAATGTATTTCTTTTTTGACACGATGAGTCCACGGCCCGCCCTGTTTCTTTTTGACAGGTTGTGGGTTATTTTAAACTTTAGACACCTCTGTACCTTGGTTTTTCCTTTCTCTACCTAAAATCGGTTGAATGACTGGAGTGGGAGGGAAGGTAGGAGCTATTTAACAGCTTTGCTGTGGTGCTCTTTGCCTCCTCCTGCTGACCAGGAGGTGAATAACCCCATTAGTAATTATGATGATCCGTGGACTCATCGTGTCAAAAAAGAAATAAATGTATCAGGTAAGCATACATTTTCTTTTATATATATATATATATATATAAACCTATATATGTTTTTATTATTTTATATATATATATATATATATCGCCCGTGCGATAACCTATTCCCCCATAGAAATCAATGAAGCAAAAAAGGTAGGAAAAAAACCTAACACTGTACCCACGCGCAAACACAATCACATATTCTCAAATGCACTAACCCGACATGAAAATATCAATATTTCACATTCCAATGTTCTTCACATATGTTCTATTTATATATAAATACATATACTGTATATAATATATAAAATGCTTTCTTGCACAAATACTGTATATATACCTATATGTATATACATAATTATATATAGGTGTGTGTATATATATATATATATATATATATATATATATATATGACTATACATTTTTGAAATAAAATCTACTTGTTGTTCATAATTATGAGTGCTGAATTCCCTTTCTACAGATAAGAGGATATATAACAATTATCTTAAAGGGACAGAATACTCATATGCTAAATCACTTGAAACTGATGCAGTATAACTGTAAAAAGCTGACAAGGAAAATATCACCTGAGCATCTCTATGTAAAAAAGGAAGATATTTTACCTCACAATCTCCTCAGCTCATCAGAGCAAGTCCTGTCTAAAAAGTTATAATTCAGCTGCTGCCAAAAAAAAAATTAAAAAAAAAATGAAGAAATGAACTGCAGCCAATCGGCATCAACAGTGCTGAGTTCATGAACTCTTTTACTGTAATATCATGAGATTTGACTTAACCCTCATGAGATTTCATAGTAAATTTCCTTAAACTGAATAGGGAAATAACATGAGAGTGCACGAGGCTCAATCCCTTAGCTGTCATGGGACAGACTTACTGATTTGCTGCTTAGAAGTCCTTTACAATATGATGTGGCTACTGAGGAACTTTTGAGGTAAAATATATTTCTTTTTTATATAGAGATGTTCAGGTGATATGTTCTAGTCAGCTTTTTACAGCTTACAGCTATGCTGCATCACTTTCAAGTGTTTCAACATTTGGGTATCATGGACCTTTAAATACTTTCTTTTTATATTTTTTATATTTAATTATAAAGGGTCTGCACTAATACCTTTTAATAAGGATATGTGATCAAATAAACTATTTAAATAGATTACAAGTATATTTTTCTCCAAATATATATATATATATTTACAAATACATAGAACATATTTCCTTATGTGCAGAACATTGTAATTTTAAATATTTACAGTAAATACACAGTGTAACACTTTATTAAATATGAATATTGCATAAATGTTTTTACATGTTTTCATCTACTTAACTGAAAAGTGCTCCAATGCATGTATGTATGTGTATATATATATATATATATATATATATATATATATATATATACACACACACATATACAGTATCTCACAAAAATGAGTACACCCCTCACATTTTTGAAAATATTTTTTTTTTATTTATAACTTTATTTATATGTATTCAAGAAAGGTACCAGCGCTCAGTTGTTCCACAAACGGATAGGTCAATGTATAGGTAAATGTAGTGATATATTAAGAAAAATGTTTGTAAATTTCAACACTTGTTTAAGAGATATATAGGTCTGGGATGTATATGTTCCCTGTAAACTCTTAATAAACTCTTAATAAACTTAATTGGTGTAGGTATTGAGCTGCATGAATGTATACGATTCAGTGTACCCCTGACACTGTTGAAAAAATTACATACAAGAGAAATGTCGAAAGATATTCAGCGCTACAAATACTTAGAATATGTAAATACATATAAAGTTATATCAAATGAAATGTCTCTCTGTTGGAGTAGACAAATGCCCTTTGTCTCACAAAAACAGTTCAAGTGGTGAATAAGAACAGGTTAGGTGGATATTATACGTTCAAGATGTTTTTTGCCAATAAGACTTAACGATAACTGTAACACTGGTACTAGGAGACCAGTGGTATGCCCTTACCAGAGGGTACCTCAATCATATGAGGTAATGTCTGTGTGTCTGATTTGTATCTCTCCGGTGTGTCTTGGCAGTCTTTCCTGTGTTGGGAGAAGTCCTTGTCTTTTATTTCATGCCAGGCTTGTGTATGGTACTTTCAACCTTGGAGTCTCCTGGTCTCTGGTATTGCTGACTTGGTATCTCTCCGCAGTATGGTAGTGCGATCTGGATCTTGGCTCTCACCGTGTAGGATGGAATATGGCAAAGAAAGAAAGAGAGTACATAGTGTGATACTGTATAAATAAAAATTTATTAAATACAAGGCAGGTGTAAGAAATGCACTCACATTTATTGACCTCAATCTGTATGAGGTAAGTAATGGTGTTACATTCAAAAAAGTTAGCTATAGAAACTAACAGAAAAAAGATACTAGGTAAGCACTCAAATGACCCCCAATTTACTGGAGTTGGAAAAAGAATCACACAAGTTAAAACATAAATCTTTATTAGAATTTATTTAGAATTTATTTAAAATATGGGTTAGTTAAAACTAAAATGCTGGTCTGATATTCCCAGTACAGAGACTGGATATTGTGTTTGGAACCAATTATTATAATACTGTCTGTTGGCAGATTAGAGGACCCACGGCTAGGATTGTCAGTCACTTGTAAGTAATGGTGTGTAGGTATATTTTTTATACACCTTAGGCAGTTGTTGCTGGAGGCAGGTGTCTGATGATAAACTTATTGCGTATGTCCTGATAGTGAAATCGCTTCACGTAGTGTCCTCTGTGTCCCAAACTTTCTATGGAAAGGGAATAAATCAAGAATAAGTATGGCAAAGCTACAAATGCCAACAAAAAAAAACTGGGTTGGGGTCTCCCAAGTATTAAGTGCTAAATGTTTCAACCTATTTGGTGAATCAGTAGTATGATGCTCTGTAAGCCTGTAATCTCGCTAGAAGCAACCCCACGCTTCGAAACGCGTAAGGATTTACTTTTACAGAGTGTGGCTTAGCTCTTTTTTACCTCAGCGGCTGTGATTTGAAACAGTCTTCTATCTGCGGTCTCCACGATACCTTTGAGGCGTATCCTCCTGACCGCTAACCTCGGCACCTTTGAGTGCTCTATCCTTGCTACATGCTAGCATTTGTCTCACTCATCTAGCGAGATTACAGGCTTACAGAGCATCATACTACTGATTCACCAAATAGGTTGAAACATTTAGTACTCCACGCTGTTACATACAGCGCCGTACATTTACTTTTATCTATCAGACCACAGCAGGTTCTGACACCACCGTCAGTTTGTGGCCATTCGCTACACACAATAACTGTCTGTACCGCACATCAGGTACAGGGATACTTTGTTTCCTTACATACTGTGTCAGAGAGAACAGAAACTATAGCAGCTTTAACTCATCTCAGCTGCAGGTCCTAGACACTCTAGGATTCCTTTTCCTCACTACTGCCCACAGTATGTTTGGTCCTCACACACTATAAGTGTATTCAACAACTAGGGAATTTGACTAGTTCATGTTTGGGACACAGAGGACACTACGTGAAGCGATTTCACTATCAGGACATACGCAATAAGTTTATCATCAGACACCTGCCTCCAGCAACAACTGCCTAAGGTGTATAAAAATATACCTACACACCATTACTTACCTCATACAGATTGAGGTCAATAAATGTGAGTGCATTTCTTACACCTGCCTTGTATTTAATAAATTTTTATTTATACAGTATCACACTATGTACTCTCTTTCTTTCTTTGCCATATTCCATCCTACACGGTGAGAGCCAAGATCCAGATCGCACTACCATACTGCGGAGAGATACCAAGTCAGCAATACCAGAGACCAGGAGACTCCAAGGTTGAAAGTACCATACACAAGCCTGGCATGAAATAAAAGACAAGGACTTCTCCCAACACAGGAAAGACTGCCAAGACACACCGGAGAGATACAAATCAGACACACAGACATTACCTCATATGATTGAGGTACCCTCTGGTAAGGGCATACCACTGGTCTCCTAGTACCAGTGTTACAGTTATCGTTAAGTCTTATTGGCAAAAAACATCTTGAACGTATATTATCCACCTAACCTGTTCTTATTCACCACTTGAACTGTTTTTGTGAGACAAAGGGCATTTGTCTACTCCAACAGAGAGACATTTCATTTGATATAACTTTATATGTATTTACATATTCTAAGTATTTGTAGCGCTGAATATCTTTCGACATTTCTCTTGTATGTAATCTTTATTTATATACCAACAATTTAAGAAAAAATAAACATCTCATTATAACACATTCAGTTCACCTCGCAGGGTGTTTAGACACACACAAAAAATAAATGATTCGTATTTTGTTCCAAAAATATTATACAAACATATAAATGAGATGAGCCCCCCTAGGCTATAATACAGAACAGAAAGTTATTTGGCCAAAAGGAAGGCTCTAGATCCAGAAAATAAGTATCAATAAACATGCAATTAACTGGCTGCAATGTTATACTATTGGAACCGGCGTGCAATTGTTGGGATTATCTACTACTCCTCCCACCCCTCTCAAAAAAAAAAGGGGGGGGCGGAGCCAACTACCTAATAGAGCAGACGTGTTTTCATGGAGCTCCTCTGCTCTAGCTAATTGAAGATGAGCAAATATACAATTCTCTGGCAACCTACACCTTTAAACTGCCCAGAAACTAAGAGTAATCAAGTTTATCAACTCTGCAAAGCACCCATTTACAATCGGTAATGCTTGGAGCTCTATCAATGACACTACAGTTTGAGGCCTAAACGGTCTAATGAAGTGGTGAGGGTATCATTTTCCTAACATTACTGGAGAGGCCTTACTTTAACATCAGCTAAATGGAGCTAGATGCCGCACTGCACAGGTTCGAGGATCGTGTTGGTGAGATCCTGAAAGATCACTTCTCGCCACTGAGCTCACTATTTAAGCAACTCTTGGATCTGTTCCCCACCACATGCGACAGGCAAGATGGCGGCGAAGAACTAGGAACCACATTGGTTATCGGTATGCAGCCCCCACACATGCTAGATCTCATTGTCCCCCAGAAAGCAGCTACGGTCCCAGTAGGGACAGACAGGAATCTCTGCGATCAGGGCAGGGAGAAATTTCAACACAGCCTGACAGTGCCGGACTCGAGACTCACTATGCGCACTTACCTGGAGGATTCCATGAGCGCTATATCACGTAAGCTGCTATGTGAAACTGTCTTGGGCTTTCCGCCTCCCGGATGGGCAAATGCTTGCAACCCTCTAGCCTTAGGTCTCGGAGGCTCTGAGAGGTGCCGTTTTACTTGGTCACATGCTTACTCCGGTCATTGCGGAGGTTCACAGCAGCTGGGAGCGCCTCCTGGGTTCGTGAGATGAGACCCTTTTATTTATATCACAGCCTATTTTGCGATCCCTAGCACGCTGAGTGTGATCTGTGTGCGTGTACACCAGCTGCCCTATATTACAGCATGCATTTATATCGCTATGGCTGCCTACAGCAGTTAAGGACTTAACAGATACTTGCTGGCCTTAGGAGACATTTATGAAGACTATTTTGTCAGATACAGAGGTCTCCCTGATCAGTTTGGGACTTTTATTTTGTCTCTCTGTTAGAATCTTTCCCTTTCCAGGAACTCAGTTACTCACTCTGACTAAACACAGCACGATGTCTAATTCTGGGTTATAAATCTGACACATGCATACTATACTGATCAATTGCCCGGTACCTAATACCAGTATCTGGTATATGTTTATGATCAATCTAGGCCCTTTACACTAAGATTCCTGTTGAATGGGTTTATATTTGTTTGTTATACATGTTGACAGTTCACTCTGTTCCTATTATTTATGGCATAACTTGTAATGTCCTGGAGCTTAGTCCCCTAAACTGGTGTTTTAAGTATATTTTACTAAGATAACTAAATTTACTGTATATTTCATAGCTCTTACTCTTATATATTGGTATCTGTGCTCTTTCGTGTAAATTTCAATATTTACTCTACATTTCTCTGTTTAACATTGAGCCTTTCTAAAATCCCCTGGTTTTCTAATCCTAAAGACCCAGATTTAGTCTTTTTGCCAGTTAGCTTACTTATATCCCTATGTCATTAACTACATATCCGCCATCTCTATTTAGAGCCAATATGCACTGCTTCCAGCTTGAAGTATTATACTATTATACTAGAATGACATTAACATCTCAGATGGCGCCTATATCTTTAGTTATTTAAAACTACTTGATTCTAAGATCCAAACACTACTTTGTTTATAAAGATTGACCCCTCCAGTATTGGTGTTGTGTGGCTATAGGGGACATATAACATATAAAATAGTTAATATCATGCCAACCAGGGCCTCACAGATACAGCCTATACTACTTTTCAACTGTGACATCCTCCCTACTCAGGACTCACACTTTTTTCTATTTTTTATATACACCAGGGATGCATACGAGAGTTACATTGCCAGCTTGTTATATTTTTGTTCCTAGGAAATAGTATTACCTACGTTGAATTTAATATTTGTACCAATTATCTCTTTTTGTTGGGCCCCTCTCCTCCCTTTCCCGCTGGTACTTGTTGCCTGCGGGTCATACCCCAACTCCTTTTTCCCACATCGCCTATAGCTGGCATCTCCCTAGGAGAGGGGCTCACCCAGAAGTCCCCTATATTCTATACATACTAATGTACCCCCCTCCACATGATGATGTTGAGAGATACTCTTATTCATCTTATAGATAACGAATATACTTGTATTACGTGATAGATTAAGACTTAGTTGCTTTCTACTTAAATATGAACCCTCTCTATATATTGGTGCTCAGTTAAGATATATGGTATGATATGTGGGTCAACTTTTCTGTATGATCATCTTCTTGATGTTAGATTAGAGCTCCTACAACTATTAGGATCATTTACCCTGTAATCTTTATTTTGCCAGTATCCTGATTGGCTCCGCCCTCCACTTCCCCTTAATACGAGCGGCTCTTGCCCGCTGCATTCCCCCCCCCCACACACTCAGACCTCTGAGAGGTCGGTTAAAAGCCAATCCCCTATCTCCTATCGTTCATAAGTTTATAAAATACTTCTTACCCTGAGATAGGATCATTAGTTGAATAAAATAAAAATCGAGGTATCATTGATATATGCTCCAGTCACCTGTGTTCCTTTTATTTTATTTTACCTTTTCCCTTTACAGTGGCAGAAATGGCATTATAATGCTTGTCAACTGAGCTAATATTATTTATATGTATATATGACATCAATGTGGGTTGGATATTGTGAGAACAACTACTTCAGTGGTGCACCAATGTTTTAGCTCACGTTTATTTCTTGTATGAGAAATGTCTTAATGTCTTTATTATTCCTGATCCGTGCCTGGACATATTGTTTGTTCTATTGTTACTACTTATTACCTCAATAAAAATTATTTAAAAAAAAAAAAAGGGGGGGGGGGAATAAAGGAAAATCTCCCCTCACCTACCCAACCATCTACCCCCTCCAGCCACCACACCTATCCTGAGATAACCTATGTTATCTTCTGCCAGAGATCACCAGCGCAGAAATTACCAGGCTCCTAGCAGTACAATTTCTGAATTTCTAAAAGGATATATCAGGTAATCTATTTCCGGGCGGAGTGTTTTAATGAATGGGGCCCATTTCTTAAAAAAACAAACTATGTCTTGTTCTATATTCATGTCTGTGTCAAATTGTTCTATAATACACTGCTTCTTTACATAGTTTTTGATTTCTGACAGATTCGGTGCCTCTTTCTCCTTCCATTTCCTGAATATTAAGTTCCTTGCAGCCAAGATTATAGTATTAACTATTTTTTCAGAACCCTGAAGGCTTGTCTCCCCTTTAAGAAAAATTATTCTAACTATTGTAAAGTCCGCCTCTTTAACTTCCAGAACTTTAGTGACCCAATAACTCACCTTTAGCCAAAACTGATTTATCTTCGGGCACTCCCAAATCATATGCAGTAAGTCAGCTGCTAGAAACTTGCACTTTGGGCACTTATTAAAACTGTGATTATACCACTTATGTCCCTTAGCTAGGGTATAATATGTTTGATTCAACAGCTTAAAGTGGGCTTCTCGCCATGTTGCTTATAGAGTCGTTTGGAGGGATGCTGCAATTGATTGAGTAACTAAATCTGAGTCTATGGCCTCTAGTTATCAAGCCGTCAACCGCAAATACGCTGGAATTCCGCAGCGTATTTGTGGCGAGGCTGATTCGCCTTAGTTATCAACCCCTACTGCCCAGCAAAACTAGAATATAGTGACGTAACCTACGATCCGCCGGACTCAGTCCAACACAGATCTATGGTTACGTCACTACAGATGTTCCGAATGCAAGTTCGGCACAATCTGACTACTTTTGGTAGTTATCAAACTACTGCCAGGTACGCTCGGCACTATTCCGGACCAGCGTACCAGGATTTCAATCCGCCGCCCTGGAGGCGGCGGATCCCATAGGAATCAA
This sequence comes from Bombina bombina, assembly GCF_027579735.1. Taxonomy (NCBI): domain Eukaryota; kingdom Metazoa; phylum Chordata; class Amphibia; order Anura; family Bombinatoridae; genus Bombina; species Bombina bombina. The sequence continues at coordinate 1,139,810,749 of NC_069501.1, read as the reverse complement.
TGGGAGTCTGACCATAGTGAAAGCTCATGTTCGCTGCTGCCCGATATCCCATTGATTCCTATGGGAGATGTCTGCACCTAACACCCTAACATGTACCCCAAGTCTAAACATCCCTAATCTGCCCCCCCTACATCGCCACAACTAAATAAATGTATTACCCCCTAAACCACCGCTCCCGGACCCCGCCGCAACTATATTAAACATGTTAACCCCTAAACCACCACTCCTATATTAAAGTTATTAACCCCTATCCTGCCCCCCTATACCGCCGCCACCTATATTAAAATTATTAACCCATAAACCTAAGTCTAACACTAACCCTAACCCCCCCTAACTTAAATATTAATTTAATAAATCTAAATAATATTACTCGTATTAACTAAATTATTCCTATTTAAAACTAAATACATACCTGCAAAATAAACCATAAGATAGCTACAATATAACTAATAATTATATTGTAGCTATTTTAGGATTTATTTTTATTTTACAGGCAACTTTGTATTTATTTTAACTAGGTACAATAGTTATTAAATAGTTATTAACTATTTAATAACTACCTAGCTAAAATAAGTACAAAATTACCTGTAAAATAAATCCTAACCTAAGTTACAATTACATCTAACACTACACTATCATTAAATAAATTAAATAAATTACCTACAATTAAATTAAATAAACTAAACTATAGTACAAAACCCCCCCACTAAATTACAGAAAATAAAAAAGAATTACAAGAAGTTTAAACTAATTACACCTAATCTAAGCCCCCTAATAAAATAATAAAGCCCCCCAAAATAAAAAAATGCCCTACCCTATTCTAAATTACCAAGTAACCAGCTCTTTTACCAGCCCTTAAAAGGGCTTTTCTTCTGTTATGTGCGATCAGTCCACGGGTCATCATTACTTCTGGGATATAACTCCTCCCCAACAGGAAATGCAAGAGGATTCACCCAGCAGAGCTGATATAGCTCCTCCCCTCTACGTCAGTCCCAGTCATTCTCTTGCACCCAACGACTAGATAGGATGTGTGAGAGGACTATGGTGATTATACTTAGTTTTTATGACTTCAATCAAAAGTTTGTTATTTTACAATAGCACCGGAGCGTGTTATTACTTCTCTGGCAGAGTTTGAAGAAGAATCTACCAGAGTTTTCTACTATGATTTTAACCGGAGTAGTTAAGATCATATTGCTGTTCTCGGCCATCTGAGGGAGGTAAAGACTTCAGATCAGGGGACAGCGGGCAGATGAATCTGCATTGAGGTATGTAGCAGTTTTTATTTTCTGAATGGAATTGATGAAAAAATCCTGCTATACCATTATAATGACATGTATGTATACACTTCAGTATTCTGGGAATGGTTTTTCACCGGAACTACTCTGTTAAAGGTTACTAATCCTTTTAATAAATATTGTCATGTTAAACGTTTTTGCTGGAATGTAGAATCGTTTACATTGCTGAGGTACTGAGTAAATAAATGTTTTGGGCATTATTTTCCACTTGGCAATTGTCTGCTTTAAATTGTGACAGTTTCGTTTCTCCTCACTGTTGTGTGTGAGAGGGAGGGGCCGTTTTTGGCGCTCTTTTGCTACGCATCAAAAAAATTCCAGTCAGCTACTATTATATTTCCTGCATGATCCGGTTCACTGACAGATCTCAGGGGTCTTCAAACTTCTTTGAAGGGAGGTACATTCTCTCAGCAGAGCTGTGAGAATTTTTATTGACTGTGAATAAAAACGTTACTCTGTAATTTTTTATGTCAAAATTAGTTATTTACTAATGGGAACAAACCTTTGCTAAAAGTTGTGTTATTTTAAACTTGATGCTTTAATCGTTTAAGTACCTCTTTGAGGCACAGTACGTTTTTGCTAAAAAAGATTATAACCAGGTTGCAAGTTATTGCTAGTGTGTTAAACATGTCTGACTCAGAGGAAAATATCTGTGTCATTTGTTCCTATGCCAAGGTGGAGCCCAATAGAAATTTATGTACTAACTGTATTGATGCTACTTTAAATAAAAGTCAATCTGTACAATGTGAACAAATTTCACCAAACTGCGAGGGGAGAGTTATGCCGACTAACTCGCCTCACGCGGCAGTACCTGCATCTCCCGCCCGGGAGGTGCGTGATATTATGGCGCCTAATACATCTGGGCGGCCATTACAGATAACATTACATGATATGGCTACTGTTATGACTGAAGTTTTTGTCTAAATTACCAGAACTAAGAGGCAAGCGTGATCACTCTGGGGTGAGAACAGAGTGCGCTGACAATACTAGGGCCATGTCTGATACTGCGTCACAGCTTGCAGAGCATGAGGACGGAGAGCTTCATTCTGTGGGTGACGGTTCTGATCCAAACAGATTGGATTCAGATATTTCAAATTTTAAATTTAAATTGGAGAACCTCCGTGCATTACTAGGGGAGGTCTTAGCAGCTCTCAATGATTGTAACACCATTGCAATACCAGAGAAACTGTGTAGGTTGGATAAATACTTTGCGGTACCGGCGAGTACTGACGTTTTTCCTATACCTAAGAGATTAACTGAAATTGTTACTAAGGAGTGGGATAGACCCGGTGTGCCGTTCTCACCCCCTCCAATATTTAGAAAGATGTTTCCAATAGACGCCACTACTCGGGACTTATGGCAAACGGTCCCTAAGGTGGAGGGAGCAGTTTCTACTTTAGCTAAGCGTACCACTATCCCGGTGGAGGATAGCTGTGCTTTTTCAGATCCAATGGATAAAAAATTAGAGGGTTACCTTAAGAAAATGTTTGTTCAACAAGGTTTTATATTACAACCCCTTGCATGTATCGCGCCGATTACGGCTGCGGCAGCATTTTGGATTGAGTCTCTGGAAGAGAACCTTAGTTCATCTACGCTAGACGATATTATGGACAGGCTTAGAGTCCTTAAACTAGCCAATTCATTCATTTCGGAGGCCGTAGTACATTTAACCAAACTTACGGCTAAGAACTCTGGATTCGCCATACAGGCACGTAGAGCACTGTGGCTAAAATCCTGGTCAGCTGATGTTACTTCTAAGTCCAAATTACTTAATATACCTTTCAAGGGGCAGTCTTTATTTGGGCCCGGTTTGAAAGAAATTATCGCTGACATTACAGGAGGTAAGGGCCACGCCCTACCTCAAGACAAAGCCAAAGCTAAGGCTAGACAGTCTAATTTTCGTCCCTTTCGGAATTTCAAAACTGGAGCAGCGTCAACCTCCACTGCACCAAAACAGGAAGGAGCTGTTGCTCGTTACAGGCAAGGCTGGAAACCTAACCAGTCCTGGAATAAGGGCAAACAGGCCAGGAAACCTGCTGCTGCCCCAAAAACAGCATGAACCGAGAGCCCCCGATCCGGGACCGGATCTAGTGGGGGGCAGACTTTCTCTCTTCGCTCAAGCCTGGGCAAGAGATGTTCAGGATCCCTGGGCGCTGGAGATCATATCTCAGGGATACCTTCTAGACTTCAAATTATCTCCCCCAAAAGGGAGATTTCATCTGTCAAGGTTGTCAACAAACCAGATAAAGAAAGAAGCGTTTCTACGCTGTGTACAAGATCTGTTATTAATGGGAGTGATCCATCCAGTTCCGCGGTCGGAACAAGGACAAGGGTTCTACTCAAACCTGTTTGTGGTTCCCAAAAAAGAGGGAACTTTCAGGCCAATCTTAGATTTAAAGATTCTAAACAAATTCCTAAGAGTTCCATCGTTCAAAATGGAAACTATTCGGACAATCTTACCTATGATCCAAAAGGGTCAGTACATGACCACAGTGGATTTAAAAGATGCTTACCTTCACATACCGATTCACAAAGATCATCAACGGTATCTACGGTTTGCCTTCCTAGACAGGCACTACCAGTTTGTAGCTCTTCCATTCGGATTGGCTACGGCCCCAAGAATCTTCACAAAGGTTCTGGGTGCCCTTCTGGCGGTACTAAGACCGCGAGGGATTTCGGTAGCTCCGTACCTAGACGACATTCTAATACAAGCTTCAAGCTTTCAAACTGCCAAGTCTCATACAGAGTTAGTTCTGGCATTTCTAAGGTCGCATGGATGGAAAGTGAACGAAAAGAAAAGTTCTCTTTTTCCTCTCACAAGAGTTCCATTCTTGGGGACTCTTATAGATTCTGTAGAAATGAAGATTTACCTGACAGAAGACAGGTTAACAAGGCTTCAGGATGCATGCCGTGTCCTTCATTCCATTCAACACCCGTCAGTGGCTCAATGCATGGAGGTGATCGGCTTAATGGTAGCGGCAATGGACATAGTACCTTTTGCACGCCTACACCTCAGACCGCTGCAATTGTGCATGCTAAGTCAGTGGAATGGGGATTACTCAGATTTGTCCCCTACCCTGAATCTGAATCAAGAGACCAGAAATTCTCTTCTATGGTGGCTTTATCGACCACACCTGTCCAGGGGGATGCCATTCAGCAGGCCAGACTGGACAATCGTAACAACAGACGCCAGCCTGCTAGGTTGGGGCGCTGTCTGGAATTCTCTGAAGACTCAGGGATTATGGAATCAGGAGGAGAGTCTCCTTCCAATAAACATTCTGGAATTGAGGGCAGTTCTCAATGCCCTTCTAGCTTGGCCCCAATTAACAACTCAGGGGTTCATCAGGTTTCAGTCGGACAATATCACGACTGTAGCTTACATCAACCATCAGGGAGGGACAAGAAGCTCCCTAGCAATGATGGAAGTATCAAAGATAATTCGCTGGGCAGAGTCTCACTCTTGCCATCTGTCAGCAATCCACATCCCGGGAGTGGAGAACTGGGAGGCGGATTTCTTGAGTCGCCAGACTTTTCATCCGGGAGAGTGGGAACTTCATCCGGAAATTTTTGCCCAAATACTTCGACGTTGGGGCAAACCAGAGATAGATCTCATGGCGTCTCGCCAGAACGCCAAACTTCCTCACTACGGGTCCAGATCCAGGGATCCGGGAGCGGTTCTGATAGATGCTTTGACAGCACCTTGGAACTTCGGGATGGCTTATGTGTTTCCACCCTTCCCGCTGCTTCCTCGATTGATTGCGAAAATCAAACAAGAGAGAGCATCTGTGATTCTAATAGCGCCTGCATGGCCACGCAGGACTTGGTATGCAGATCTAGTGGACATGTCATCCTGTCCACCTTGGTCTCTACCTCTAAGACAGGACCTTCTGATACAGGGTCCATTCAAACATCAAAATCTAACTTCTCTGAAACTGACTGCTTGGAAATTGAACGCTTGATTTTATCAAAGCGTGGTTTTTCTGAGTCGGTTATTGATACCCTGATTCAGGCTAGGAAGCCTGTTACCAGAAAGATTTACCATAAAATATGGCGCAAATACCTATACTGGTGCGAATCCAAACGTTACTCCTGGAGTAAGGTTAGGATCCCTAGGATATTGTCTTTTCTACAAGAAGGTTTAGAAAAGGGTTTATCGGCTAGTTCATTAAAGGGACAGATTTCAGCTCTGTCCATCTTGTTACACAGGCGTCTGTCAGAAAATCCAGACGTCCAGGCTTTTTGTCAAGCTTTAGCTAGGATCAAGCCTGTGTTTAAAGCCGTTGCTCCGCCATGGAGTTTAAACTTAGTTCTTAACGTTTTACAAGGTGTTCCATTTGAACCCCTTCATTCCATTGATATAAAATTTTTATCTTGGAAAGTTCTGTTTTTAATGGCTATTTCCTCGGCTCGAAGAGTCTCTGAGTTATCAGCATTACATTGTGATTCTCCTTATCTGATTTTTCACACAGATAAGGTAGTTCTGCGTACTAAACCTGGGTTCTTACCTAAGGTAGTTACTAACAGGAATATCAATCAAGAGATTGTTGTTCCATCCTTGTGTCCAAATCCTTCTTCAAAGAAGGAACGTCTTCTACACAATCTGGATGTAGTTCGTGCCCTCAAGTTCTACTTGCAGGCAACTAAAAATTTTCGCCAAACTTCTTCCCTGTTTGTCGTTTATTCTGGACAGAGGAGAGGTCAAAAAGCTTCTGCTACCTCTCTCTCTTTTTGGCTTCGTAGCATAATACGTTTAGCCTATGAGACTGCTGGACAGCAGCCTCCTGAAAGAATTACAGCTCATTCCACTAGAGCTGTGGCTTCCACTTGGGCCTTTAAGAATGAGGCCTCTGTTGAACAGATTTGCAAGGCTGCAACTTGGTCTTCGCTTCATACTTTTTCCAAATTTTACAAATTTGACACTTTTGCTTCTTCGGAGGCTATTTTTGGGAGAAAGGTTCTTCAGGCAGTGGTTCCTTCTGTATAATGAGCCTGCCTATCCCTCCCGTCATCCGTGTACTTTTGCTTTGGTATTGGTATCCCAGAAGTAATGATGACCCGTGGACTGATCGCACATAACAGAAGAAAACATAATTTATGCTTACCTGATAAATTCCTTTCTTCTGTTGTGCGATCAGTCCACGGCCCGCCCTGTTTTTTAAGGCAGGTAAATATCTTTTAAATTATACTCCAGTCACCACTTCACCCTTGGTTACTCCTTTCTCGTTGATTCTTGGTCGAATGACTGGGACTGACGTAGAGGGGAGGAGCTATATCAGCTCTGCTGGGTGAATCCTCTTGCATTTCCTGTTGGGGAGGAGTTATATCCCAGAAGTAATGATGACCCGTGGACTGATCGCACAACAGAAGAAAGGAATTTATCAGGTAAGCATAAATTATGTTTTTGCGGGGCATTGGCCAAAAGTAATCAGCTCTTTTACCTGTAAAAAAAAATACAACACCCCCAACATTAAAACCCACCACCCATATACCCCTACTCTAACCCACCCAAACCCCACTTAAAAAAACCTAACGCTAACCCCCTGAAGATCATCCTACCTTGAGCCGTCTTCACCCAACCGGGCCGAAATCTTCATCCAAGGTGCGCAGAGGAGGTCCTTCATCCGGTAGAAGTCTTCATCCAGGCGGCGTCTTCAATCTTCATCCATCCGGAGCGGAGCCATCTTCAAAGGAGCCGATGCGGAGCGTATTGGGCCGGCGAATGCAGGAAAGTAGACATACATAGAGGCCTCTAACTCTCTCTGAAATTAAAGTGTTCCATTTATTAGCCAAATTCAATAGATTTACCTCCCCTTTCCGTGAAACTAATATGTTGTACCATGGTGAGACAGATAAATATCCATTTTTTGCTAACAGTACCCAATTATCTATCTTTCCCCAAGACCAGCTCCTACCGTACAAAGAAACTAGTTTGAACAAATAATGTCGAATTTGCAAATAAGCAAAGAAATCTGTATTGCCAATTCTGAATTCTTGTTTCAATGCTTCGAAGGATTTAATACATTGCCTTGGATGATCAATTAATTGATCCATAAATCTTAAACCTGCTTTTGCCCATGAGACAAAGACTGACATCTGTGTGCCCTCCTGAAAATCTGGGTTACCCAAAATTGTTTGAAATCTAGGTATTTCGTGTTGAAAATTCAATAGTAAGCCTACTTTGCTCCAGGCCTGAATTACCATGAAAATTGATTTAAATTGTCTGACCTGATTAGGGATCCTCCTTAATTAACAGTGCATGACAGCTATTGGAGAAAATGGATAAATTAAATTATTTTCTAAGCTATTATTAGTGAAATAATTATTGTTCAAGATCCAGTCTATAGCGATACGACTCAGAAAAACTAGATTATATAATTTCAGGTCTGGAAGAGCTAACCCACCATCCTGTCGAGGTAAGGTGAGTTTTTCAATCGAAATCCTTGGTCTTTTGCTACGCCATATAAAATAGCGTAGTGCTTTATTTATCTCTTTAATTTCTTTGGTTTTAAGTAACACTGGTACATTCTGAAGGACATATAAGATTTTTGGGAGCAGTACCATCTTAAATAAGGCAATCAGACCTGACAAAGAGATGAGAAAGTTCTGCCAGGTCTTCATAACATCAATGGTTTCTTTAAGAATCGGGATTATATTTAGAGTGTACCACTCTTGTGGATTCATAGAGATAATTATTCCAAGATATTTAAATTATTTTGCGACCACTTTAAAGGGTACCTCCACTAATGAATTCTCGTTTTGCCTCAGCCATAAAAGTTCAGATTTTGTTGTATTAAGTTTATAGCCTGTGAATGAGCCAAAAGAACAAATCAGAGATAGGAGTTTAGGAATATTAACCCGGGTATTAGAGACATATAACAAAATGTAATCTGCGTAAAGTGCGATCTTCAGTTCATATTTCCCTATCTTAATACCATCTATTTCTTGTTGGATCAATATTGCTAAAGGTTCAATTGAGATGTCGAATAATAACGGTGAAAGTGGACAGCCTTGTCTCGTGCCTCTCTCTAAAGTTAGCAGAGAAGATTCCATGTCATTTACTAATAGTTAAGTATATGAATTATTATAAAGATTATATATAAGCTTAAAAAAGCTGCTTCCAAAACCAAAATTAGCCAGTGAAGAAAACATATGATCATAATGGAGTCAAATGCTTTTTCTGCATCAATTGTTATAATTGCTGCATCTAAGCTTGACTCTACTCTCACTTTGTCCTTGACCTTAAAATAATCCACTACTAAAAATACTTCCCTTATTTTAGATGCTGAATTGCGATTGTGCATGAACCCGGCCTGGTCTTTATGAATAATATCTTTCACGACTAGTTGTAGTCTTTTTGCCAGAATGGTTGTGAAAATTTTATAATCTCTATTGAGTAAGGCTATTGGCCTGTAGGATTCCTTATGCTGGGGGTCTTTACCTTGCTTGAGAATTAAAATAGTTTGGGAGGATGCAAAATTTGATGGGATCTGATTATTCTCTATGAAAAAATAATTAAATATTCTTTTTAGATGGATGATCAGCTCTGGCGCAAGGATTTTATAAAATTTGTTGGGTAGTGCACCCAGCCCGGGAGCCTTACCCAGCTGTAGATCTGATATGGTATGGGAGATTTCCACCTCTGAAATTGGCATATTCACTGCCGCTACCGCGCTCTGCTCCAACCTTGGTAATGTTAACTTATCCCAAAACTCCGCCTTACTCCTTTCACAAGAGTCTTTTAATGAATACAACTCTTTATAATACTTATAGAAAACATCAAGGATGCCCTCAGCTGAATTGACCGTTATACCTGCCTCTTTCACTGTTTCGATTAGCGCTTTTTGTTGTTTTTAACTAAATTAGCTAACATCTTACCAGCTTTATTGCTGTATCTGTAAAACTTCACCTGGGATATAAGCTCCTTTTGTGAGGTAGTCTGAAGGATAAAGGTATCCCATTCTTTTAAAGCTCTAATGTATTTGTCCCAATTAGCTTTCGTTGTTAATTGTAAATAGCGATTATACGCGTTAATCAAGAAGCTAAGACTTTCTCCCTTTGATTGTATTTCTTTTTCAACATTGCCTTATAGGCTATAATATCTCCTCTTAATACAGCTTTCGCCGCCTCCCAGAATATAGCCTGGTTTTCTACCGAACCTATATTCTGACGGGTATATTCATTCAATCTCTCTTTTAGCCAATTTTTAAACTTGATATTAGTTGCCAAATATTTTGGAAAAACGAATCGGGGGGGGGGGGTTAAGGGAGGGGCCAGTTTGTATCAGGATTTCCAAAAAAATTGGGGCATGGTCAGAGATACACATTGGAGCTATTTTAGCTTTGACTCCTTTTTTTAATTAATCTATCTTCTATCAAGAACAGATCTATTCTTGAGAGGGATTTGGAAGCTTTTGAGATACATGTGAATTCCTGTGAAACTGGATTTTGGATTCTCCAAATGTCTCTTACTGCTAGGTTTTTGAAGATATGTTTGAACATTTTGCTTTCTGGGGCATCTCTTCTAGTTTTACTTTTGTTAGAGCCTTTTCTGAGCCTATCTTTTGGGTATTGAGGCGACATGTTGAAGTCCCCTGCCATGATGAGAAGCCCCTTCTTAAGCTGCAGAATTTTTTATTGTACTATGTCCAATAGAAATCTGCTCTCTGTATCGGTAATAAGCTTTTTACTCAGTAAGATTGCCAGGCCTCTTTTCCTAGCCAGACTTGGCACCGCTATGACCTCTTTCACCCAAGACATGTTTAACTTTACAATTTCCTCTAAGTTCAGGTGGGTTTCCTGGAGGAAGGCAATACCCGTGTTTAGTTTTTTAAGTTGTGATATTATCACTTTCCGTTTAATTGGGGGCTTAATGCCAGCAACATTCCAAGATGTAAAAATAACAGGATTGCCCCTAAGCATTATCTAAATAACTATGAATAACAATAGAGGAAAACGACGCCGAGGAGGATAGGGGGGAGGGGGGAAAAAAGGGGGGGGGAATTTTGATAGGGGAGGAGACCCATAAAAACCTACACAACCATTAATCCCCTTACAAGGGGAATATAATCCCTTGAACCAGTATCTCATAAGGATTTTACAATCTTACTCATGGAGAAAAAACAAAACAAAAAGGAAAACAAAAAACACAAAAAATTACATAAACATTCTCAGGACGGGATCCTTATTCCAATCTTTACGCTAAGGAAATTTTATTAACCTCTAAAAATTTCTCTGCCTCCTTGGCTACTTGAAAGAAATGATTTTGTCCATTTATACTAATCTTTAAAGTAGCCAGATACAGTAATGCTGCCCGAATACCTGCCTTAATCAATTTACTGCAAATTGGAGAAAGATCTCTTCTCTTCAAGGACGTCTCATATGAAAAATCTTGAAATAACAAGATTTTAGCGCCGTATATAACCAAGGGTTGATTCTTTCAATAGAATTGCATTATCAAGACTTTGTGCTGAAAATTTTAGAACTTTGCAATAATCGGTCTTGAGTTTGTTTTCCCTAATCATTAGAATTGAGGTTCCACAGCCTATGTGCTCTCTCAATTATTATTGGGGAGTCAAATCTAGGGATCTTAACCTCTTAAGGACATATGACGGAATTTTTCCGTCATAAAACAATTGAGCAAACTGAAAGCTGTGTCCTTAAAGGGTTAAGTAGCTGGGGTATCGTAATAGACAACAATTTAACCAGATCCTCATTCTGCTGATTTTCCGGGATCCCGATAATTCTGATGTTGTTCCGTCTGGAACGATTTTTGAGGTCTTCGATTTTATTCTGCAGTTTTAATATGCTGTCTAAATTGCTGTCTATTTTGTTCTCTTGAATTACCGTCAAGTCTTCCAAGTCCGACATTCTCTGTTCTGACTCCTGAATCCTATTGGTGAACTGTCTGACCTCTGTAGTGAGGTTGGAAATGTCTTGCTTAATATCTGTTTTCAGCATTTAAAATTTTGGAGTTAAAGCTTCTAAGATATTACTAACTAGGGCTTGAGTGTCTGTAGCTTCCACCAACCGTGAGGTGTTAGCTGACTCCGGGTGAATATCGACCAAGGTTTCCACTATATTTTTGTTTTTCCGTTCTCTGGTTTTTGAAGCCATGACTGGATTTGAAGATTTAGTGTTAAGGGGTGATTTGAGGAATTTATCCATACAAAGTTTATTCAGTGAAGGTGCTAAGCCGTGCTGTGAATTGTGCAGCTTACTCTAAAATAGAATGTGAATCAGTGGTGACAAGAGATAAAGGAGATGAAAAAGAAAAAAAAAAGAAAAAGGGGTGGGTTCTGGTGAGGAAAACCGTGATATAGTTAAGATGCAATAAGTGCTAAAAATAATTAAGTCCAGTTATGACAACAAATGCTACCAAGATACCAAATTGTTTCAAAAACTAATATGATGGACTAGGAAAACCCTAGTTATAAGATATCTATGAAAAATGAAGCCAGCTATACTAAAAGTCTGTGACTTAAAAACTTCTATCAACAGACTGCTCCTTAATAGAACACAACTTCTTAGCTTTTCTTACACAGAGTGATGCGCAGAAACCAAATACAATACAAGTTAATAATATTCAAAGCCCACTTATACAAGTGATCTATGCTTATTTATTCTAACATCTTAGAAGCGACATAAAACTAGTATCGATGACTGACACTTGTTACATCCTCATCAAAAAATGTGGTGAACTTTTTCCCATTCCTCCCTTCTGTTAACCCCTCAACTACTGTAAACCCACAAGGAAGAAAAACAGAGGAAATACACTTTTATGATTATAGAAAAAATTAATAATACTCTTGACTATTCGGCTTCACCAGCTCAAACCACTTAGTTTTTGCTAGCTGTAGCAGCCTAAATTCTCCAATCTTAATCAGCTTAATAGGCTTTCTTAGTCCAAAGGGACAGACCAGTCCAGTATATGGATTATGTTCAGATGGCTGGGGCCCGAGTATTCAGGCTTGATTACAGAGCAGCAGTTCAGAAACTGCCCCTGATAGTATGTTGATATACCCCTCTTCCTCTTTTAAAAAAACTTTGTATATGAGACCAAGCAAAACAGCACAAGCCTGTGGTTACCCTCTCTTAGTCCAATCTTACAAGATAGAAATAAACCGGCAGTTTATATGTGGGGGGGGGGGGGGTAAAAGACACTGGTAGCCCCTCTTTTGTGACTTCCCTAAGACCAACAGCATCCTTAATATTAAACTAGAATGTTTAGTTCCTTGTCTCCCCTCAGACTAGGAGATATCTTCCGCTGGTTAGGGACAATCCAAACAATTGAAGCAGGACAAGGAAACAAAAGAAGAGCCAGTAATTAGCCTTTGTAGGTAGTTAGCTGTAACAAGCCCCGTAGATATGCAGGGCCTTAGCCTCTGGTATGTCTAATAACAGTTACTCATGGTTTTGCAGGGGACTTGCCGCTGTAACTACTCCAGAGTCTTCTTTAAAGTGAAGGGTCTTTTGGGCTCCGACAGTGGTACTACCAGTAGGGGAAAAGAAATAAAGGCCCAGCTGTAGCCGCTCTTGCATCCATAGATTTTCCTGGCGTACTCCAGCTGCCGGCTAAGACCCTGGGTAGCGACTTCTGCCGAGACTTTCAACCTGCGCTCAACTTCCTCCTTGTTACTCTGGCTTTCCCCCTGGTAAGGACAGAACTCCCAGAGTTGTCTTAGCTGCAGTTGCAGACGATTCCGCTGGGCCCTGTGACCGACCGGGTGCCTCTGTCAGCTTTTTCTCTTTTTTCCTCCGTTTGCTCAGGCCCCCCTCTCGCATCACCGGTGGGAGGGGGAGAGATCTCCACTCAACCTGAGACTTAAATAAACCCCCAGGATACTGACGGACCAGCTCCTCTTACTGGTCTAAGCGCGGTGATATAGCGCTTCCAGCGTGGATGTACCAGCACTGGTCTGATAACCGGGTAGACGATGGCTGTCTGAGCCTCTAAGCCTGTCTCTGGCGCGGGAAATCCCAGTTCACCGTCTATAGAGTAAGGCTTGGGTAAGCTGCGAGCCAGGTCTCCCTGCAACCTCCACCTGGCTCCTCCCCCCCGCGTCACCATATTTTATATTTTATTTTATGATATCTTTTTATGTGACAACACTGAAGAAATGACACTTTGCTACAATGTAAAGTAGTGAGTGTACAGCCAGTATAACAGTGTTAATTTGCTGTCCCCCTCAAAATAACTCAACACACAACCATTAATGTCTAAACCATTGGCAACAAAAGTAAGTACACCCCTAAGTGGTAATGTCCAAATTGGGCCCAATTAGCCATTTTCCCTCCCTGGTGTCATGTGACTCGTTAGTGTTACAAGGTCTCAGGTGTGAATGGGGAGCAGGTGTGTTAAATTTGGTGTTATCGCTCTCACACTCTCTCATACTGGTCACTGGAAGTTCAACATGGCACCTCATGGCAAAGAACTCTCTGAGGATCTGAAAAAACGAATTGTTGCTCTACATAAAGATGGCCTAGGCTATAAGAAGATTGCCAAGACCCTGAAACTAAGCTGCAGAACGGTGGGCAAGACCATATAGCAGTTTCACAGGACAGGTTCAACTCAGAACAGGCTTCGCCATGGTCAACCAAAAAAGTTGAGTGCACGTGCTCAGCGTCATATCCAGAGGTTGTCTTTGGGAAATAGACGTATGAGTGCTGCCAGCATTGCTGCAGATGTTGAAGGGGCGGGGGTTCAGCCTGTCAGTGCTCAGACCATACGCCGCACACTGCATCGAATTGGTCTGCATGGCTGTCGTCCCAGAAGGAAGCCTCTTCTAAAGATGATGCACAAGAAAGCCCGCAAATAGTTTGCTGAAGACAAGCAGACTAAGGACATGGATTACTGGAGCCATGTCCTGTGGTTCCGATGAGACCAAGATAAACTTATTTGGTTTAGATGTTGTCAAGCGTGTTTGGAGGCAACCAGGTGAGGAGTAGAAAGACAAGTGTGTCTTGCCTACAGTCAAGCAAGGTGGTGGGAGTGTCATGGTCTGGGCCTAAATGAGTGCTGCTGGCACTGGGGAGCTACAGACAGACAGACCGATTGTCCTGCCTGTCTGTCAGTCTGCCTTTTTTAATCATGTTTAAATAAAGGATTTTTTTCATTTTTAAACTTTTTCCTTGTGGGTCTGTACGGTAGTGCCTGCTACCTGTTTTTGTGCACAGGCCTCAATTGTTTTCTGTCTTGATTGGGACCGCAAGAGGCAATCTTTTATTGTTTGTGACTCGTTCTTCATGATAGAATGAGTGAAGAGTTGCTTATGTCGTTGAAGTAAAATCCTTACAATATTGTTTTATGTCATATGGTTAACTTGCCTGTGCGTATTGTGGTTTCCTCTCCTGAAATGCAAACTAATCGCTGTGGCCCATTTGATCAATGAATTATCTCATAGCTGTAGCCAAACTTGGTTTGCTTTGTAATACTAGTTATATGTCCCTTTAAATTACTCCCCCAAACGTCGGGGAAGTCTCTTCTGCTGTTAAGGGAAAGGTTGTGGGGGGTTTTGCTGTTTTGTGCTTGATGTAACTGCGATTAAGACATGTGCAATTCGTTTTGGATCGATTCGGAAATTCGTCCGAATTTCTTAAATTCGGAGATTCGGATCGATTCGAATTTCCGAATCGAAATAGTGCCGAATCTACCGAATAAATCCAAATTAGTTCGGATTTATTCGGTAGATTCGGATGGCCATGGATTACACTAGTATTGTACAGTATATTAGGTTATATCACTCTGCTATGGGTTACACCTAATATACAGTACATAATACTAGTCTAATACACAGCATATCCCACCTAACACATACCGAAATTCCGAATTTATTCGAATCCGAATGAATCCGAAACGAACCTGAAACAAATTCATTCAAATTTTTCCGAATTAGAATCGATCGAAAAAAATCCGAATTGATCCGAACCGAAATTTTTTTTTCAGATCATGCACAAGTCTACTGCATTTGTTGTAAGTGGCTAATATGACTGCGTGTATTAGCTTTTGAGCTAAGGAGGGGTAGTTATCAAGCCGTCAACCTCAAATACGCTGTAATTCCGCAGCGTATTTGTGGCGAGGCTGATTCGCCTTTGTTATCAAAGGCTCGAGACCGGCAAAAGTAGAATTTTGTGACGTAAACTCAGTCCGACACAGATCGATTCTTACGTCACTCCAGATGTTCCGCACACAAGTGCGGCACAATCTCACTACTTTTGCTAGTTATCAAATGACTAGCAGGCGGCGGATCCCATAGGAATCAATGGGAGTCTGACCATAGCGAAAGTACAAGTTCGCTGCTGACAGACATCCCATTGATTTCTATGGGAGCTGTCTACACCTAACACCCTAACATGTACCCCGAGTCTAAACACCACTAATCTGTCCCCCCTACACCGCCGCAACTAAATAAAGTTATTACCCCCTAAACCGCCGCTCCCGGAAGCCCACCGCAACTATAATAAATGTATTAACCCCTAAACCGCCACTCCCTGAACCCGCCGCAACCTATAATAAATTTATTAACCCCTATCCTGCCCCCCACTACGCCGCCGCCACTGTAATAAAATTATTAACCCCTAAACCTAATTCTAACACTAACCCTAATGCCCCCCTAACTTAAATATTAATTAAATAAATCTAAATAATATTTCTATTATTAACTAAATTAATCCTATTTAAAACTAAATACTTACCTTTAAAATAAACCCTAATATAGCTACAATATAAATAATAATTATATTGTAGCTATCTTAGGATTTATTTTTATTTTACAGGCAACTTTCAATTTATTTTAACTAGGTACAATAGCTATTAAATAGTTATTAACTATTTAATAACTACCTAGCTAAAAGAAATACAAAATTACCTGTAAAATAAATCCTAACCTAAGTTACAATTAAACCTAATACTACACTATCATTAAATTAATTAAATAAACTACCTACAAATAACTACAATTAAATACAATTACATAAACTAACTAAAGTACAAAAAATAAAAAAATAAGTTACAAACATTTTAAAAATATTACAACAATTTTAAGATACTTACACCTAATCTAAGCCCCCTAATAAAATAACAAACCCCCCCAAAATAAAAAAATGCCCTACCCTATTCTAAATTAAATAAAGTTCAAAGCTCTTTTACCTTACCAGCCCTTAAAAGGGCCATTTGTGGGGGCATGCCCCAAAAAGTTCAGCTCTTTTGCCTGTAAAAGAAAAATACAACCCCCCCCAACATTAAAACCCACCACCCACATACCCCTAATCTAACCCAAACCCCCCTTACAAAAACCTAACACTAATCCCCTGAAGATCATCCTACCTTGAGTCGTCTTCACTCAGCCGAGCAGCGATGGAACCGAAGTGGACATCCGGAGCGGAAGAAGTTAATCCTCCAAGCGGCGCTGAAGAAATCTTCCATTCGATGAAGTCATCATCCAGGCGGCGCTGAAGAAGTCTTCGATCCGGGCGATGTCATCTTCCAAGAGGCGCTGAAGAGGTCTTCTATCCGGGCGATGTCATCTTCCAAGCCGGGTCTTGAATCTTCCTCCCGCCGACGCGGAACATCCTTCTTCACCGACGGACTACGACGAATGAAGGCTCCTTTAAGGGACGTCAACCAAGAATGGCGTCCCCTCAATTCCGATTGGCTGATAGGATTCTATCAGCCAATCGGAATTAAGGTAGGAAAAATCTGATTGGCTGATGGAATCAGCCAATCAGATTCAAGTTCAATCCGATTGGCTGATCCAATCAGCCAATCAGATTGAGCTCGCATTCTATTGGCTGTTCCGATCAGCCAATAGAATGCAAGCTCAATCTGATTGGCTGATTACCTACAGATAATGTTCTAATATTCTTAGTGACCCAATTTTTGTTGTACTTCAGCTCCATGTTGCTTCTCCACCTCTTATTCAGTAGGCTTTTTTTCATTCTGATAGTGTGAAACGTAACGGGGTTGGCATCCTGCTGCACAGAAGGTTCTCATTACAAAGATATCTCAGGAACAGGACGGTGAAGGGAGACTCCTCATCGTGGAGGGCTTCTCTACAACAGGACAATTACAAGGTTCAGTGTATATGACCGTAATACAAAGCAGGCTGGCTTCATTCGCAGGGTAACTGAAAAAGTATTGTTAATATCTAAGGGACAATTATTTTAGCGGGAGAGTGTAACATAGCAATTGATACTTTATGGGATTGTTCTTATAATTGTAACCTTATCCCTCCTTCAATTCTTAAAGGAATTGCCACCAGACCTAGATGTTTGTCGCATCCAACACCCTAATTTCAGAGATTTCACTTTTTATTTATATTCTAGGAAAATGTACTCTAGATTGGATTATATATTCAGAGATTAACTGAATTTACCACCGGTGACTTCATCTTTTATCCGTTCGAAATCATGGTCAGACCATTCAATGGTGGTTATAGATCTTTATTGGCCTTCTCCACCGCTTTCCCAATTAATCTGGAAACTAGATGAGGCACTCTTAAAGAATCCAATCGTAAATGAAACACTTTCCTAGATCATTATTGAATATTTCTCCCATAATCAGGATATGGCAGCAAGTCTGTGATTATCTGGGAGGCCCATAAACCAGTTTTGCATTAGGAATTGCTTAAACAAAAAGCATTGTTAAGGAAAACCTTTCAGGCAGAATATACGAGTTTGACATAAAGCTTGCGTGAGGCCGAGCATAACCATAAACAGGTTCCGAAATATGACGCAATCTTACAACATTTATTGAAAGCTAGACAAAATCTTAATGCTTTTTTACAAAGGGAAGCATAAAAAGAAGTGTTTTACCTTAAGAAGTTATACTTTTCATAAGGCAATAAGGCCGGGACTTTATTAGCTAGGGCATTGCAACATAAAAAATATAACTTGTTCACAAGCTGAGGGGCCACAATGGTTCCATGTTATGTGATATTCCAGGAATAGCCGAGATTTTTAAGTCATATGATAAGGAATTGTATAATTTACTACCTCTTTGTTCCCCTGATGTAGTCAGAGACATGGAGGTTTATATAGCTGATCACAGTGCAACAGGTGATTAAAGCTATATATTCCCTCTACATAAACGTCTGTGCCCTGATGGGTTCACCAACACCTATTATAAAAAGCACCACTTTTTTTAGCACCACTTTTGACGAAATTATATCACGCGATTGATGATATAGGTACGTTTTCCAATGAAGTGCTAGGAGCCAATATAGTGCTGGATCCTAGCAATGCCTAAACCAGGTAAATCGCCTTTAGGGCTGGATAGCTACCTCCCAATCTCTATTCTAAACACAGACACAAAGCTCTATGCTAAAATACTAGCCATGTGCCTCAATAAATATTGCCCTTCTTCGTGCATGTTGACCAAGCAGGTTTTGTTACATGCAGTGATGCCAGGGACACTTATGGAATATGTAAAGCGTCTTGATGTAGTTGCAGTTCTGGTCTCCACTGATGCAGGAAAAACCTTCGATAGCCTGGCTGGCATTTTTTCTATAGACTGCGTTAAAGGGCTACAGAGTGGGACCTCATATGATTTATAGAATAGTCTGTATAGCTCACCACGGCTCAAATAAAAGTTAATGGAACTTTATCTGATAATTTTTATATTAAAAATCAAACCAGACAAGAATGTCCCCTTTACCTGATTCTCTTCATCCTAGCTTTTGAACCATAGCACACATCAGGCAGAACACACACATTAAGGGTATAAATATAGGGCCTAACAAGTGAAAAATAAACCTTTATGCAGACAATATGCTTTTAACCCTCATATCTACTACTTCTTCTTTACCAACTATAGTAGATGGGATTCAAATATTCAGCAAGCTCTCCCATTTTCTTATCAATAATCATTAATCTTAAATTTAGTCTGCAATCTGACCAATTTATGTCTCTGGAAGAGGTCTGCCCTTAACAGTTGCAGCTAGCATTGTTCAAGGATCTGGGCGTGATGATTACTTTTAATCTTAACAAGCAGTTTTATGTAGATTAAGCAATTATTGTAAAATGACGGTGTTGCCGAGAATTCTTTACATTCCATAGACATTCCCGATTGCTTTGCCTTCCCAGTATATACAATTGCATTCTATTTTAAAATTATTTTATATGGGCAAAGCTAAAACTCTGGGTGTCCAGGAATACACTGTACCACCCAAGAGACTAGGGGGGCTTCTTAGCATATGCCAATATTATGAATCTACAGTGCAATAGAATTTTAGACTGACATGTTAGATGAAGGGATAAGGCTTGGATTTCTGTGGATTCGTTTATTTTTAAAACACCTTTAGTAGGTTCCCTGTGTTGGATTTCAGCCCTTCAGCACTCACTGGGTGTAAAGTCCTCCCCATTATATAATCACATTTTATTTTGAACTTGGCATACTATTATTAAAGTATACCAAAGGAATATCATCATCACCAACCCTCCAGTCTCCAGTGTTACATAATGCTGAATTATGCCTCATAGGGTCACTGACCTGGTAGGTCTATCAGGAACTGGAACCCAACAGCAGTGAAACAGCACACCCTTACAAGCACAAACTCTAGGGGAACCTGGAGGTGAGGACAGGATCCTAAGAGGTCAGTGGTGTCACGGGGGCTTAAAAAATTAAATAAACAAAGCCCAAGCAATGAGTACAAAAGGTGCAGGCAAAAACAAGGTCAGACGGTCCAAGGTCAGGTCAGGCAGCAAAGGTTCAAACATGAATAAACGTAGCAGTATCTGTGAAAATCCAATGACACTGGGAGCAGGGAAGAACCAGGGAGCAGGTGTATAGATGGTGACTGGATACATTGCCCCCTCGAATAGATGATGCCACTCCTCCAGGGCACATTTTATCTAGTAAATCTTAAAATATAGCTTAGCTACCCCTATTAAAGGTCTATCCCAGTCCTTTAAAGGTAGAAAAAAATGTATAAGAAAGAAGGGGTGCGCCTGTTACAGTCAGCTATGTACCAAAATAAAAATATAAAAATAATTATACTATATGATAAGTCCAAAAATATATAAAATGCTTTAAATTCAATTTAAACAATACCATATAAAATAATTTATGAATATAATAACACTCTCGTAGATTATTGCAATATTAAAAACTACTGGTGATTTACTAAAAGTCGATATAAAAACTACTAACATGAAAAAACTACTATGCTAAATTACAAATAACAAATAATAGTATAGTTAAAAAGTCGCTCCTAGTGTTAGTCCATAGGAAACATTGTTGCTATCATAATGCAAAGTTGCAAAAAATGGGATATATCTTGTTTCCATGAATGCAAATAATAGATAATGTTCCTTTATTTCATGTGACTGTCGGCTGGCCAATAGGGAAGGCGGTTTACCTGTGAAATTGAACCAATTGAAATCTAACAGTCAAAGACACGGAATCAATTGGAACACCAATTTCCCAGGTAAACCACCTTCCCTATTGGCCAGCTGACAGTCACATGATCAGAGGTCACTGAGCCAGCGTTCTAGCTGACCGAGGAAGACGCTGTATGTTTGGCGAGGATCAAAAGTAAGGGTAAGAGTGGTGAAGTTTGAAAATCTCTTCGGATTCCAGTGAGTCTTGGTACGATTAACCCAGTGGTGGGTTCTGGACTGCATTGTGGCCAGATAAACTGTGGCTGAAAGAATTGTATTTCTCTGCATTCTAACCATACCAGTTTTCTACATCCAACACGGCACAAACATAAGCACAAACCATGTTAAATAGAGCTGACTGCTTATATATTACAAACCCAGCTGGATTTTATGTACTGTATCCGTTTCGCTATTGCTTACAAGTTGTGAAATAAATGAACATTATCTATTTGCATTCACGGAAACAAGAGATATATCTAATTTTTTGCAACTTTGCATCATGATTGCAACAATGTTTCCTATGGACTAACACTAGGAGCAACTTTTTAACTATACTATTATTTGTTATTTGTAATTTAGCATAGTAGTTTTTTCATGTTAGTAGTTTTTATATTGATTTTTAGTAAATCACCAGTGGTTTTTAATATTGCAATAGTCTACGAGAGTGTTATTATATTCATAAATGATTTTATATGGTATTGTCTAAATCAGAGCTTTCCAAACTTTTCATGTTGGTGACACACTTTTTAGACCTACATCACTTTGCAACACAGTACTTCAGTTGTACTAGCAAACAGGAGATTAAACCAACTTGTTTTAAGAGATACAGACACATACATACATGATATAATAATGATATGTATTTACAAGTAACAGTAGGTATGTGCAAGAATTAAAATAAAGTTTAATAACACCAATAGCTACTTACTATTTTAATGGGATGTATGAGGTTGATGGGATGAACACAGTTTCTGAAAATGTAGTGAATATTAGATAAAGACACTCGCATTTCATCACAAAGCATTTTTAAGCTTTCACTTCCTATCCATATATCAAGAGCAGGAGCAGCAATGCACTACTGGGATCAGCCAATAGAATGCAAGCTCAATCTGATTGGCTGATTGGATCAGCCAATCCGATTGAACTTGAATCTGATTGGCTGATTCAATCAGCCAATCAGATTCTTCCTACCTTAATTCCGATTGGCTGATAGAATCCTATCAGCCAATCGGAATTCGAGGGACGCCATCTTGGATGACGTCATTTAAAAGAACCTTCATTCAGCGAGTAGGCGTCGGGGAAGAAGCATGGATCCGCGTCGGCTGGAAGAAGATGGCTCTGCTCCGCTCCGGATGGATGAAGATAGAAGATGCCGCTTGGATGAAGATGTCTGCCGGTCCGGATGTCCTCTTCTGCCGCTCCGGATGTCCTCTTTTGGTCCATCGGTGCCCGGCTGGGTGAACACGACTCAAGGTAAGGAGATCTTCAGGGGGTAGTGTTAGGTTTATTTAAGGGGGGTTTGGGTTAGAGTATGGGTATGTGGGTGGTGGGTTGTAATGTTGGGGGGTGGTATTGTGGTTTTTTTACAGACAAAAGAGCTGATTACTTTGGGGCATGCCCCGCAAAAAGCCCTTTTAAGGGCTGGTAAAAGAGCTGGTTACTTTTTAATTTATAACAGGGTAGGGACCTTTATTATTTTGGGGGGCTCTTTTATTTTATTAGGGGCTTAGAGTAGGTGTAATTAGCCTAATATTCTTGTAATCTTTTTTAATTTTTTGTAAATTAGTGGGGGGGGGGTTTGTAATTTAGTTTATTTAATTGTATTTAATTGTAGGTACTTGTAGTTAATTTATTTAATTTATTTATTGATAGTGTAGTGTTAGGTTTAATTGTAACTTAGGTTAGGATTTATTTTACAGGTAATTTTGTAATTATTTTAACTAGGTAGCTATTAAATAGTAAATAACTATTTAATAGCTATTGTACCTAGTTAAAATAAATACAAAGTTGCCTGTAAAATAAATATAAATCCTAAAATAGCTACAATATAATTATTTGTTATATTGTAGCTATATTAGGGTTTATTTTACAGGTAAGTATTTAGTTTTAAATAGGAATACTTTAGTTAATAAGATTTAATTTATTTCATTAGATTAAAATTATATTTAACTTAGGGGGGTGTTAGGGTTAGACTTAGCTTTAGGGGTTAATACATTTATTAGAGTTGCGGCGAGGTCCGGTCGGCAGATTAGGGGTTAATACTTGAAGTTAGGTGGGGGCGATGTTAGGGAGGGCAGATTAGGGGTTAATACTATTTATTATAGGGTTTGCGAGGCGGGAGTGCGACGGTTTAGGGGTTAATAACTTTATTAGAGTAGCGTTGAGGTCCGGTCGGCAGATTTGGGGTTAATAAGTGTAGGTAAGGTAGCGGCGACGTTGGGGGGGGGGCAGATTAGGGGTTAATAAATATAATATAGGGGTTGGCGATGTTAGGGGCAGCAGATTATGGGTACATAGGTATAATGTAGGTTGCGGCAGTGTACGGAGCGGCAGATTAGGGGTTAATAATATAATGCAGGTGTCAGCGATAGCGGGGGCAGCAGATTAGAGTTAATAAGTGTAAGGTTAGGGGTGTTTAGACTCGGGGTTCATGTTAGGGTGTTAAGTGTAGACTTAGAAAGTGTTTCCCCAAAGGAAACAATGGGGCTGCGTTGGGAGCTGAACGCTGCTTTTTTGCAGGTGTTAGGTTTTTTTTCATCCCAAACTGCCCCATTGTTTCCTTTGGGGGAATCGTGCACGAGCACGTAATGCCAGCTTACCGCTACCGTAAGCAACGCTGGTATTGAGGGTTGAAGTGGCGGTACATTAGGCTCAACGCACCCTTTTTGGAGCCTAACGCAGCCCTTCAGACAACTCTAAATACCAGCGTTGTCTTAAGGGTGCGTTGGGAAAAAAAGCGGCATTAGCTACGCGGGTCTTTACCGACAAAACTCTAAATCTAGGCCAGTGACTTCTGACTTCAGCTCAGCGTTAAAGCTGCTGCCCTCAGAACTCTGTAAGTCCGACTGACTACTGTTCACGTTGCAAACACACTACTGTCCCACTCACTGACTACACATGCAGTCACGAGCCGATTGAGGAGACCACACGTGCAGTCAGGAGCCAATGTGCCGCCATGGGAAAAGTTTCAGCTCCCGCTAAGCTGTGCCAATAGGTTAAGATGATCTGTCAACCACTAGATCAACTAAGTGATATGCGTAGCAGGCAGGCAGGCAGAAAGTCGGAAACCAAAAGAAAATTTAAAAAGAATTTTAAATTTAAAAAAAATTGTGCTGAAGCAGGGACACACCTACACACTGCCGCCGACACACTAATGTGTCACGGCACACAGTTTGGAACGCATTGGTCTAAATAAATCACATTGAATTTAAAGCATTTAATATATTTTTGGACCTATCATTAGTGATGTCACAAACCTAAAAATTTGGGTTCGTGAACTGCGAACGTGAACTCCCGCAAACGTTCGCGAACCAGGCGAACCACCATTGACTTCAATGGGCAGGTGAATTTTAACACCCACAGGGACTCTTTCGGGCCACAATAGTGATGGGAAAGTTGTTTCAAGGGTACTAACACCTGGACTGTGGCATGCCGGAGGGGGATCCATGGCAAAACTCCCACGGAAAATTACATAGTTGATGCAGAGTCTGGTTTTAATCCATAAAGGGCATAAATCACCTAACATTCCTAAATTGTTTGGAATAACGTGCTTTAAAACATCAGGTATGATGTTGTATTGATCAGGTAGTGTAAGGGTTATGCCCGCTTCACAGTGACAGACCAAACTCCCGCAGCGGGTACAACATCATCATCATCACATCGTACGTCCATGTGTGTAATGCTGCCTGACTGAGACATATCCCTGTTATCTACATCCTCTGGCAATAATGGTTGCGCATCACTCATTTCTTCCAACTGATGTGTAAATAACTCCTCTGACAGATCAAGTGAAGTGGCTGTGGTGCTAGTGTTGGTGGTGGCGGCAGGCAGACGAGTGGTAACATGAGAGGTGCTGCCCGAAGATAAGCTGGAGGAGGATGGTGCGTCAAGGTTCGGAGCGGAAGCTATAGAAGATTGGGTGTTGTCAGGCACAACTAAGAAAGAAAAAATGTGTGCAGCTTAGTTATTTGGACCACAACTGCTGGGAATGAAAAAGACAATAAAAATTGTATGGTTGTTTGCAACAGAGTGATAAGGTAAAACAAATATTAGGAATTAGGCAGCTATGTAAAACCTTATTCCTTATTGCAAAGTTTTAATATACAGGCAGTAATTGAGCATATTCCCTATGGCTGCCACATGTGTCTGGGTAGTCACTGTGAGAAAGTAAATGCAGCAGGGATATGCTCAGATAAACCTGAGATTTTACCATTAGTGAAGGAAAAAATAAATAAGCAAGGAAAAAATGGTACTATGATCATAGAAAAAAATAAGCAATTGCTATTGTGTACAGAGTTATGGTAAAACAGCAGGATATGAGGAATGAAAATAAAAGTCACAGAAAAATAACAGCAGCAACTGAGATACTAATCTTAGAGAATAGCAGCAAAGTAAAATACAGAGACTAGCTTACCCCTAACAGGACTGTTATAATGATAGTTGCAAACACCGGGTTGTAATGGCGACTTGCCAGAGGGAGCAGGGAAGCTCAGTAGCAGCTGGCTGATGACGTCACAGCATGAGGAAGTGGAGCTCAGTGAAAAGTGAATCCCAAGGCCGGTGAGCTGCAGGGGAAACTGAGTTAGAGAAAAGGTATAAATGAGGCTTTTTGAAATAGCTGAATCTTCTTGAGGGAGAAGCAGGCAGGAAGGAGTGGAATCCAACAAACAGAAGTAGTAAGATAAATCTTACAGAGAGCAGGCTCAGGTTAAGGTTTGAGACAAACTTCAATACTAAGCAATGTGAAAATGCTGGGAGGGGCCTTAAATAGGTTGATGTTAATGAGAGCAGGATGCTTTAAAGGGACAGTGCAGAGAAATAAGTATGCCATTATCCTGACAGAATCCCCCCTCCAAGGAGCCACTCCAGAGGCTCAAGGGCCAGGACGATCCGGATGTCTTTGGTGGAAATGAGATATCAAACGAGGAGCAGATATGTTGGTAGCTGGTTCCCAGGAATCATCATCTGTAGAGAAACCCTTCCAACGAACAAGATATTCAATACGTCCCCTACGGAAACGGGAATCCAGGATTGAGTGAACTTCATACTCCATTTCAGGGTCGAGAGAAATAGGTGGAAGAGACGTTTGTAAAGAGAAATCCCTGAGATCCTTATAGGGTTTGAGAAGGGATACATGGAATGTGGGATGAACTCTTAAATTATCGGGTAATTTAAGCCGGACAGCATTGGCATTAATGACAAGTTCAACAGGGTATGGACCAATGAACAACGGAGAAAGTTTTTTCGAAGGGGTTTTCAAACTTAGGTGTTTGGTGGATAGCCAGACTAGATCACCTTTTGTGTAGACAGGAGGCGGAGTTCTGCGGCGATCATAATACTGTTTCTGGAGTTGTTTTGCTGCTATGATGTTGGACTCGATGGTTTTAAAGTTGGAAGAGATGGAATCAGACAAATCTGATATACTAGATACTGGAACGGTAGAAGATGGTAGGATGTGAAACTTGGGGTGAAAACCGTAGTTTGCGAAGAAGGGAGTTTGACCAGTAGTGGAATGAATAGTGTTGTTGTAACAAAATTCAGCGTAATGCAGGAAGTCACTCCAAAGATGTTGTTGAGAGGAACAGAAGAGTCTTAAAAATTGTTCCAACCACTGGTTACAACGTTCAGTTTGACCATTACATTGCGGGTGGTAAGCAGTAGTCAACTTTCTCTCAACAGATAAAGTTTTACAGAAATGGTACCATAGTCTGCTAGAAAATTGACTGCCACGATCACTGAGGATTGAAGTGGGAAGTCCATGATACTTAACAATATGTTTGAGAAGCAAATGTACTGTCTCCAAAGCGGTAGGAAGTTTGGAGAAGGGGATGAAATGGCACATCTTCGTGAAGAGATCTACAACGACAAGGATGGTGGTATTCTTTGAAGAGACTGGCAAATCTACAATAAAGTCTAAAGCAATCTCAGACCATGGATTCTTTGGAGTAGGCAAAGGCAAAAGCAACCCATAGGGAGAGTGTTTATCCCTTTTTGAAATGGTACAATTAAGACAAGAGTTTATATAGTCCTTAACTTGAGTTGCCATATGAGGCCACCAGTAATCTCTTTTTACTAGATCCAGAGTTTTATGGATACCTGGATGACCAGCTAGAGGTGAATCATGTACAGATTGAAGGAGAATGAGTCTGAGGGAAGGTGGAACATATATCTTTGAATCATGAGAATAAAGTCCTTGAGTATTAAGTTGAAGAAGGTGTAATGGCTTTGTAGAGTCGGCCAACTGTTCCTTTTTAAGGTTAGATGAGACTTCAAGAGTAAAAGAAATGAAGTTTTCTTTTGGTATGATGGATTGGTCAGACGTTTGATGTGGAAGATTTGTGGGTAACCGGGATAGTGCGTCGGCTTTTTGGTTCTTTCCAGCAGGATGGTATGTGATGAGGAAATTAAAACGAGAGAAAAAGAGATTCCAGCGAACCTGTCTTGCTGACAAGGTTCTAGTGGCCTTCAAGTACTGCAGGTTCCTATGATCTGTATAGATGAGTGTAGGAATGGAAGTACCTTCAAGAAGGTGTCGCCAGTGTTCCAGGGAGAGTTTTATGGCTAAGAGTTCTTTGTCACCAATAGGATAGTTTTGTTCCGCACTATTCAAAGTCTTGGAGTAAAAAGCCACAGGATGTAAAGGTTTTGACAAGTTTTCTCTTTGGGAGAGAACAGCGCCAATAGCAGAATTTGAGGCGTCCACCTCAAGAACAAATTGTAGATTAGGGTCAGGAAAACGGAGTATTGGTGCTGAAGTGAACTTTTGTTTGAACAAATCAAAAGCGGATTGTGCTTCTTTAGTCCACGTGAAATGTGAATTATTTTTTGTTAGAACAGTTAAAGGAAGTGCAAGTTTGGAGAAATTTTTAATAAATTTGCGGTAGAAATTCGCAAAACCCATGAAGGACTGAACTTGACGTTTAGTTGTTGGTATGGGCCAATTTAAAACTGCATCAACCTTTTTTTGTTCCATATGGATACCTGAAGGAGAAATTTCATATCCCAGAAAGGATATGGTCTGTGAATTGAACAGGCATTTCTCAGCCTTAGCATACAAGTGGTTACCTCTGAGCCTTGATAAAACTTGTCTAACATGGGAAATGTGTTCCTGATAGGTCTTGGAATAAATTAAAATATCATCCAGATATATGACAATAAAGACATCTAATATGTCCCTAAAAATGTCATTAATTAAGTGCTGGAAAGTTGCGGGCGCGTTGCAGAGCCCAAAAGGCATCACGACGTATTCGAACAATCCGTATCTTGTTCGAAACGCCGTGAGCCACTCATCTCCAGATCTAATTCGGATGAGATTATAGGCTCCTCTTAAATCCAATTTTGTGAAAAATTTTGCTCCCTCCAACCTTTCAATTAACTCCGGGATGAGGGGTAAAGGATATCTGTTTTTTACTGTAATTTTATTTAGTTGTCTGTAGTCTACGATTGGCCTTAATGAGCCATCCTTATTTTTAACAAAAAAAATCCCAGCACTAGCTGGAGAGGTGGAGGGACGGATGAAACCTTTCTTTAGATTTTCATCTAAGTAAGATTTAAGGTGTGTTAACTCTGGGTTTGAGAGTGGGTAAATATGACCCGTGGGGATCTCAGAGCCAGGTATGATCTCAATAGGACAATCATACTTCCTGTGAGGAGGAAGATTGTCGCACTGGGTTTTGCTGAATACATCTGCATAATCCTTATAAACCTCAGGAATTTGAATTATCTCATTGGATTCAGTGGTTTGCAAAATAGTAGCTGGGAAACAAGTAGTAGAACAGAATGTAGAATTAAATGTGACTGTTGAGGTAGACCAATTTACTTCAGGATTATGAATTCGGAGCCAGTTTATACCGAGAACTATGGGTGAAATAGGGGATGATATTACATCAAATGACAAATACTCCCTATGGTGGTCTTGGGTAACAACAAGTAAGGGTATTGTTTGATATTTAACTGGACCTGATGTGATTGGATTACCATCTATTCCACGTAATAACACAGGAGACCTTTTTTGCACAAGTGGAATTTTATTGAATTTAGTGAATACAGTATCTATGTAAGATGCTGTAGCTCCTGAGTCAATAATCGCGGGAGCGTTGATTCGATGTGACTCCCACTGTAAAAGAAGAGATAAATTTAGGTAAGGGAGAGCATGATCCTGAGTGGTACAACAAAAAGGTTCTTTATACATCTTACCCTTGTTTTGTTTCAGGAGGGAAGGACAGTCCCTGACAGTGTGTTTGTCTGAAGCACAGTATAAGCAGAGGTTATTAACCCTTCGTCGGATCTTCTCCTCAGGGGTTAATGGTCCCTTTATAAAACCTATATCCATAGGTTCAGCAGTTGGTTTGCTGGGGCTGGGTGTATTTTGTTTCTTTGCAGGATATTCATGAAATGATCTCTCCTGCTGTCTCTCTCTCAGTCTTCTGTCTATAGTTATGCTAAGTGACATTAAAGCCTCAAGAGTATGTGGTAGTTCAGATCTAGACAACTCATCCTTAATTCCTTCTGAAAGGCCTAATCTAAACTGATTTCTCAGTGAAAGATCATTCCATTGAGTGTCTTTCGCCCATTTTTTAAATTCGGCAATGTAATCTTCAACTACTCTTTTCTTTTGTTTCAAGCCTCGCATTGCAGTTTCAGCAGTAAGCTGTTTATATGGATCCTCATATAGCTGACCCATAGCAGAAAAAAAACTTTCCAACGAATTAAGTATATCATCGTTATTCTCGAAATAAGTGTTGGCCCATGTGCGGGGCTCACCTCTCAAATAGGATATGACTGTGAGTACCCTTGCTCTATCAGTGGGATAGGTATGAGGTTTAAGGGAGAACATAAGCAAACAAGCATTCTTGAAATCTCTATACTCAGATCTCTCACCACTAAATTTTTCTGGTGTACTAACCTGTGGTTCTAATATAGGTACTCTCTTATCAACCACATCCCTGATATAAGCTTTTAAAGTATCATTTTCTGTTTTCAGAGAATTAACAGCTTCAGTTAATAAATCAACCCTCTGTGTGATATTTTGCATATGTGCGTTCATTCCAGCTGGGTCCATAGTTTTTTTGGCTTAGTATTATGTCAGGCACAACTAAGAAAGAAAAAATGTGTGCAGCTTAGTTATTTGGACCACAACTGCTGGGAATGAAAAAGACAATAAAAATTGTATGGTTGTTTGCAACAGAGTGATAAGGTAAAACAAATATTAGGAATTAGGCAGCTATGTAAAACCTTATTCCTTATTGCAAAGTTTTAATATACAGGCAGTAATTGAGCATATTCCCTATGGCTGCCACATGTGTCTGGGTAGTCACTGTGAGAAAGTAAATGCAGCAGGGATATGCTCAGATAAACCTGAGATTTTACCATTAGTGAAGGAAAAAATAAATAAGCAAGGAAAAAATGGTACTATGATCATAGAAAAAAATAAGCAATTGCTATTGTGTACAGAGTTATGGTAAAACAGCAGGATATGAGGAATGAAAATAAAAGTCACAGAAAAATAACAGCAGCAACTGAGATACTAATCTTAGAGAATAGCAGCAAAGTAAAATACAGAGACTAGCTTACCCCTAACAGGACTGTTATAATGATAGTTGCAAACACCGGGTTGTAATGGCGACTTGCCAGAGGGAGCAGGGAAGCTCAGTAGCAGCTGGCTGATGACGTCACAGCATGAGGAAGTGGAGCTCAGTGAAAAGTGAATCCCAAGGCCGGTGAGCTGCAGGGGAAACTGAGTTAGAGAAAAGGTATAAATGAGGCTTTTTGAAATAGCTGAATCTTCTTGAGGGAGAAGCAGGCAGGAAGGAGTGGAATCCAACAAACAGAAGTAGTAAGATAAATCTTACAGAGAGCAGGCTCAGGTTAAGGTTTGAGACAAACTTCAATACTAAGCAATGTGAAAATGCTGGGAGGGGCCTTAAATAGGTTGATGTTAATGAGAGCAGGATGCTTTAAAGGGACAGTGCAGAGAAATAAGTATGCCATTATCCTGACAGGTGTCCTGTGTTAAAAAGTCAACTATGTCCTCAGAACTTTTCGAGTTCATGGTACGTGGCCTCTGAACACTGGGCATTATTCTAGGGCCAAAGGGAATCACAGCACCACGACCACGACGGCACCTGCACTACTATTATACAAGATATGAGTGGTGGCACTGGGCAAGTGGGCACAGTATACGCTGTGAGCCTGACACAAAAAAGCAGACTGATGTTTCACAGTCCAAAAAGTTTTTATTTTTTTAAATGTACACTTACACTACTATTAAACAAGATATGAGTGGTGGCACTGGGCAAGTGGGCACAGTATACGCTGTGAGCCTGGCACACACGCTGGCAGGCAGGCAACTGCAATTAGATTACACAAGCAGACTGATGTTTCACAGTCAAAAAAGTTAGTTTTTTTTAAATTTACACTACTGTTACACCAGATATGAGTGATGGCACTGGGCAAGTGGGCCTGGCACACATGCTGGCAGGCAGGCAACTGCAATTAGATTACACTAGCAGACTGATGTTTCACAGTCAAAAAACATAATTTATGTAAGAACTTACCTGATAAATTCATTTCTTTCATATTAGCAAGAGTCCATGAGCTAGTGACGTATGGGATATACATTCCTACCAGGAGGGGCAAAGTTTCCCAAACCTTAAAATGCCTATAAATACACCCCTCACCACACCCACAATTCAGTTTAACAAATAGCCAAGAAGTGGGGTGATAAGAAAAAAGTGCGAAAGCATATAAAATAAGGAATTGGAATAATTGTGCTTTATACAAAAAAATCATAACCACCACAAAAAAGGGCGGGCCTCATGGACTCTTGCTAATATGAAAGAAATGAATTTATCAGGTAAGTTCTTACATAAATTATGTTTTCTTTCATGTAATTAGCAAGAGTCTATGAGCTAGTGACGTATGGGATAATGACTACCCAAGATGTGGATCTTTCCACACAAGAGTCACTAGAGAGGGAGGGATAAAATAAAGACAGCCAATTCCTGCTGAAAATAATCCACACACAAAATAAAGTTTAATGAAAAACATAAACAGAAGATTCAAACTGAAACCGCTGCCTGAAGTACTTTTCTACCAAAAACTGCTTCAGAAGAAGAAAATACATCAAAATGGTAGAATTTAGTAAAAGTATGCAAAGAGGACCAAGTTGCTGCTTTGCAAATCTGATCAACCGAAGCTTCATTCCTAAACGCCCAGGAAGTAGAAACTGACCTAGTAGAATGAGCTGTAATCCTTTGAGGCAGAGTTTTACCTGACTCGACATAGGCATGATGAATTAAAGATTTCAACCAAGATGCCAAAGAAATGGCAGAAGCTTTCTGGTTTTTTCTAGAACCGGAAAAGATAACAAATAGACTAGAAGTCTTTCGGAAAGACTTAGTAGCTTCAACATAATATTTCAAAGCTCTAACAACATCCAAAGAATGCATCGATTTCTCCTTAGAATTCTTAGGATTAGGACATAATGAAGGAACCACAATTTCTCTACTAATGTTGTTGGAATTCACAACCTTAGGTACAAATTCAAAAGAAGTTCGTAACACCGCCTTATCCTGATGAAATATCAGAAAAGGAGACTCACAAGAAAGAGCAGATAATTCAGAGACTCTTCTGGCAGAAGAGATCGCCAAAAGGAACAAAACTTTCCAAGAAAGTAATTTAATGTCCAATGAATGCATGGGTTCAAAAGGAGGAGCTTGAAGAGCCCCCAGAACCAAATTCAAACTCCAAGGAGGAGAAATTGACTTAATGATAGGTTTTATACGAACCAAAGCTTGTACAAAACAATGAATATCAGGAAGATTAGCAATCTTTCTGTGAAAAAGAACAGAAAGAGCAGAGATTTGTCCTTTCAAAGAACTTGCAGATAAACCTTTATCTAAACCATCCTGAAGAAACTGTAAAATTCTCGGAATTCTAAAAGAATGCCAGGAAAAATGATGAGAATGACACCAAGAAATATAAGTCTTCCAGACTCTATAATATATCTCTCTGGATACAGATTTACGAGCCTGTAACGTAGTATTAATCACAGAGTCAGAGAAACCTCTTTGACCAAGAATCAAGCGTTCATTCTCCATACCTTTAAATTTAAGGATTTGAGATACTGATGGAAAAAAGGAACTTGCGACAGAAGGTCTGGTCTTAGTGGAAGAGTCCACGGATGGCAAGAGGCCATCCGGACAAGATCCGCATACCAAAACCTGTGAGGCCATGCCGGAGCTACCAGCAGAACAAACGAGCATTCCTTCAGAATCTTGGAGATTACTCTTGGAAGAAGAACTAGAGGCGGAAAGATATAGGCAGGATGATACTTCCAAGGAAGTGATAATGCATCCACTGCTTCCGCCTGAGGATCCCGGGATCTGGACAGATACCTGGGAAGTTTCTTGTTTAGATGAGACGCCATCAGATCTATTTCTGGAAGCTCCCACATTTGAACAATCTGAAGAAATACCTCTGGGTGAAGAGACCAATCGCCCGGATGCAACGTTTGGCGACTGAGATAATCCGCTTCCCAATTGTCTATACCTGGGATATGAACCGCAGAGATTAGACAGGAGCTGGATTCCGCCCAAACCAGAATTCAAGATACTTCTTTCATAGCCAGAGGACTGTGAGTCCCTCCTTGATGATTGATGTATGCCACAGTTGTGACATTGTCTGTCTGAAAACAAATGAACGATTCTCTCTTCAGAAGAGGCCAAGACTGAAGAGCTCTGAAAATTGCACGGAGTTCCAAAATATTGATCGGTAATCTCACCTCCTGAGATTCCCAAACTCCTTGTGCCGTCAGAGATCCCCACACAGCTCCCCAACCTGTGAGACTTGCATCTGTTGAAATTACAGTCCAGGTCGGAAGAACAAAAGAAGCCCCCTGAATTAAACGATGGTGATCTGTCCACCACGTTAGAGAGTGTCGTACAATCGGTTTTAAAGATATTAATTGAGATATCTTTGTGTAATCCCTGCACTATTGATTCAGCATACAGAGCTGAAGAGGTCGCATGTGAAAACGAGCAAAGGGGATCGCGTCCGATGCAGCAGTCATAAGACCTAGAATTTCCATGCATAAGGCTACCGAAGGGAATGATTGTGACTGAAGGTTTCGACAAGCTGAAATCAATTTTAGACGTCTCTTGTCTGTCAAAGACAGAGTTATGGACACTGAATCTATCTGGAAACCCAGAAAGGTTACCCTTGTCTGAGGAATCAATGAACTTTTTAGTGAATTGATCCTCCAACCATGATCTTGAGGAAACAACACAAGTCGATTCGTATGAGATTCTGCTAAATGTAAAGACTGAGCAAGTACCAAGATATCGTCCAAATAAGGAAATACCACAATACCCTGTTCTCTGATTACAGACAGAAGGGCACCGAGAACCTTTGTAAAAATTCTTGGAGCTGTAGCTAGGCCAAACGGCAGAGCCACAAACTGGTAATGCTTGTCCAGAAAAGAGAATCTCAGGAACTGATAATGATCTGGATGAATCGGAATATGCAGATATGCATCCTGTAAATCTATTGTGGACATATAATGCCCTTGCTGAACAAAAGGCAAGATAGTCCTTACAGTTACCATTTTGAACGTTGGTATCCTTACATAACGATTCAATATTTTTAGATCCAGAACTGGTCTGAAGGAATTCTCCTTCTTTGGTACAATGAAGAGATTTGAATAAAACCCCATCCCCTGTTCCAGAACTGGAACTGGCATAATTACTCCAGCCAACTCTAGATCTGAAACACATTTCAGAAATGCTTGAGCTTTCACTGGATTTACTGGGACACGGGAAAGAAAAAATCTCTTTGCAGGAGGTCTTATCTTGAAACCAATTCTGTACCCTTCTGAAACAATGTTCTGAATCCAAAGATTGTGAACAGAATTGATCCAAATTTCTTTGAAAAAACGTAACCTGCCCCCTACCAGCTGAGCTGGGATGAGGGCCGCACCTTCATGTGGACTTAGAAGCTGGCTTTGCTTTTCTAGAAGGCTTGGATTTATTCCAGACTGGAGATGGTTTCCAAACTGAAACTGCTCCTGAGGATGAAGGATCAGGCTTTTGTTCTTTGTTGAAACGAAAGGAACGAAAACGATTATTAGCCCTGTTTTTACCCTTAGATTTTTTATCCTGTGGTAAAAAAGTTCCTTTCCCACCAGTAACAGTTGAGATAATAGAATCCAACTGAGAACCAAATAATTGAAGAAGAATAATAATATTATGAGAATCATGATCTGTTACTTGTTGCGCTAAAGTTTCCAACCAAAAAGTTGAAGCTGCAGCAACATTAGCCAATGATATAGCAGGTCTAAGAAGATTACCTGAACACAGATAAGCTTTTCTTAGAAAGGATTCAATTTTCCTATCTAAAGGATCCTTAAACGAAGTACCATCTGACGTAGGAATAGTAGTACGTTTAGCAAGGGTAGAAATAGCCCCATCAACTTTAGGGATTTTGTCCCAAAATTCTAATCTGTCAGACGGCACAGGATATAATTGCTTAAAACGTTTAGAAGGAGTAAATGAATTACCCAAATTATTCCATTCTCTGGAAATTACTTCAGAAATAGCACCAGGAACAGGAAAAACTTCTGGAATAACCACAGGAGATTTAAAGACCTTATCTAAACGTTTAGATTTAGTATCAAGAGGACCAGAATCCTCAATTTCTAAAGCAATTAGTACTTCTTTAAGTAAAGAACGAATAAATTCCATTTTAAATAAATATGAAGATTTATCAGCATCAATCTCTGAGACAGAATCCTCTGAACCAGAAGAGTCATTAGAATCAGAATGATGATGTTCATTTAAAAATTCATCTGTATAAAGAGAAGTTTTAAAAGATTTTTTATGTTTACTAGAAGGAGGAATAACAGACATAGCCTTCTTGATGGATTCAGAACAAAATCTCTTATGTTATCAGGAACATTCTGAACATTAGATGTTGATGGAACTGCAACAGGTAATGGTACATTACTAAAGGAAATATTATCTGCATTAACAAGTTTGTCATGACAATTAATACAAACAACAGCTGGAGGAATAGCTACCAAAAGTTTACAGCAGATACACTTAGCTTTGGTAGTTCCAGCACCAGCAATTTTCCTGAAGTATCTTCTGACTGATGCAACGTGAGACATCTTGCAATATGTAAGAGAAAAAACAACATATAAAGCAAAATTGATCAAATTCCTTAAATGACAGTTTCAGGAATGGGAAAAAAATGCCAGTGAACAAGCTTCTAGCAACCAGAAGCAATAAATAATGAGACTTAAATAATGTGGAGACAAAAGCGACGCCCATATTTTTTTAGCGCCAAATAAGACGCCCACATTATTTGGCGCCTAAATGCTTTTGGCGCCAAAAATGACGCCACATCCGGAACGCCGACATTTTTTGGCGCAAAAGAACGTCAAAAATGACGCAACTTCCGGCGACACGTATGACGCCGGAAACAGAAAATATTTTTTGCGCCAAAAAAGTCCGCGCCAAAAATGACGCAATAAAATGAAGCATTTTCAGCCCCCGCGAGCCTAACAGCCCACAGGGAAAAAAGTCAAATCTTTAAGGTAAGAAAAATATTTGATACAAATGCATTATCCCAAATATGAAACTGTCAGATCCTTCCTTTTTTCTCTGCTCACTGCCCCTTTAATGAATGCACCTGCCTATTTAAGACACACCTTTGCCTCTCTTCTATGCTGGATTATCTGCAATTCTCAGTGAACTGTGTGTGAAACTGAGCCAATCCGGCTCCACCTAATTTCCCCAGCATCTCAGAGCGGCACTCTCGCTCTCGCTACTAACCGCAGCTTGTACTTTCAGCTTGTCTCAGACCAGTATCGGCTGCTAACCGCTGACGTCATCAGCTATCGCCTGGAGCCATTCTCACACAGCTCCACGCTGCAAGCCGCAAACCTCCGCGGTCTCTCATATAACTTTGCACACCTCTGTTTCCAGAACTGATTAACAGGTCATATGTTTACCAATACTATTACTTGATACCTTATATTTCATTCGCTTCAGTATCTACCTTGATCAATATCTCACTGAATATCTGGACAGTATTATTGCATGAACCTGAACTTTAATCCTGCCTAATTAGTTTACTGCAGACTACAGTGTTTGTAGGATAAAACTATCTAGCTGGCAAATATTAATACAGATAGGTTAACCTAGCAAAAGTCTTATTCTGTTAACCAACCTGTAACACTATACATATTTTTTGTCAATTCCTATAATAATTGCTATAAGAAATCCTGTATGTTTCACTTTCCATAGTGAACAAACAAACAAGAAATATAATTATAACAGTATAATCCAGCCTCTAAATACAGGTATAGCACTATGGATATGACAGAAATTGCAAACCAAATTGCCACTTTAACTCAACGTATGGATTCTGTAAATTTAACTCTCAGAGATGTGCAAACTGAAAATCAGGTGCTCAAAGATTGCCTTAGAGATATGTATACTGCTAAAACTGCACATTCAGAAGCACATCCTGAACCACAGGTGTCTTTTCCTGACAAGTTCAGTGGTAATAGAGCAATGTTTAAGGAATTTAGAAATGCTTGTCTTTTGATGTTTGAACTAAAACCCAGAACTTATAGCACTGATAGAATTAAGGTGTTGACTACTATCTCTTATTTAAGGGGTGAACCCCGTGTCTGGGCGGATAGTTTGTTTGAAAATCAGAATCCCATTCTAAACTCTATACAGGATTTTCTAAAGACTCTATCCTCACTATATGAAGATCCTTTTAAACAGGAATCTGCCGAATCCTCTCTCAGGGCCTTGAGACAGGGCAGACAACCTGTAGAAAATTATATATCACAATTTAAAATCTATGCAATTGAATCAAAGTGGAATGAACCCTCGCTTAGACATCAGTTCAGGATTGGGCTTTCAGAAGACATCAAAGATGAGCTCTCCCGTACTGGTGTACCAGAGCATTTGGAGGATCTCTTCACACATTGTACTACAATTGATAGGCGTATAAGGGAACGCAAACAAGAGAGGGCAAACACCCCAACCTCATACAAGCGACAGAATACTCCACCAGTACCCTCTAGGGATAATGAGACTCCAATGGATATTGGATTTATCAGAGGTCCTTTATCACCTGTGGAGAAGGGCAGAAGACGCACTCATCGTCTGTGTATGTACTGCGCTGCCCCTGAGCATGACCTGACAGCATGTCCTCTCTTAAAAAAGACAAAAAACGGTAAGACTTCTTCAACATTTCTTAGCCTTTCAGTAAACAGACCAAAACAACCACATATTTCTATGTCTTTTACTTTACAGTGGGATCTACATTGCCTAAAGATTGATGCGATTATTTATACAGGCGCTTCAGGAAATTACATTGATTGTGATTTTGTAAATAGAAATAAAATACCCTCACAAGCAAAAATGTCTCCTGTTTCTATAAATTTGGTTGATGGGTCTTCATTATCCTATGGTCCAGTAACTCTTGAAACCACTCCCTTACTTATGTGCACCTCCACAGGACATAGAGAATCTATCAGCTTTGACATTATACCTAGTCCTCTATATCCTGTTATATTAGGTCTTACTTGGTTACAACTCCATAAACCTATCTTTGACTGGCACAAATTGACTATAGACCTAACGTCTTCCTACTGCTCTCAGACTTGTTTCCCTCTCAATAACATTCTTCTCTCATCTACTTCTCAGTTGCCATCCGAATATACTGATTTCCAAGACGTATTTAACAAGACTGATGCACAGACACTTCCGCCACACAGGACCTACGACTGTCCTATAGACCTCTTACCTGGCTCCACAATACCAGTGGGTCACATATACCCCCTATCTAAACTCGAATTAGATCACCTAAAATTATATCTACAGGAAAATCTAGCAAAAGGGTTTATTAGACCTTCCACCTCACCTGCTGGCGCAAGTATATTTTTTGTTAAAAACAAAGATCAGTCGCTCAGACCAATTATTGACTACAGGGAGTTAAACAAACGTACCAAGAAAAATCGCTACCCATTACCCCTCATCCCTGAATTGATAGAAAGATTACGCACTGCCAAAGTCTTCACAAAATTGGACCTCAGGGGTGCTTACAATCTTATAAGAATGAGAGCTGGAGATGAATGGTTAACAGCTTTCAGAACTCGTTATGGCTTGTATGAATATACCGTTATGCCTTTCGGGTTATGTAACGCTCCAGCTACATTCCAATGTTTCATAAATGACATTTTTAAAGACATCTTGGACACCTTTATAGTAGTTTATCTTGACGACATCTTGATCTATTCTGATACTATACAACAACATGTGACCCACGTGAGAACAGTGTTAGCAAGACTTCGTCAACATAAGTTATACGCTAAACTAGAAAAGTGTGAATTTCATTGCAGTCAAGTCACTTTCTTGGGTTACATTATATCTAACACTGGTATTAAGATGGATGACTCTAAAATCCATGCTATCACTCAGTGGCCTACCCCAAAAAATCGCAAACAAGTACAAAGATTCCTTGGTTTTGCGAATTTCTATCGAAAGTTTATTCGTAATTTCGCCCAGACTGCTAAACCACTTACTGATTTAACAAAACACACAAACACTTTTAACTGGACATCTGACTGTCAGAGAGTCTTCCAACAGTTGAAAACTGACTTCACCACGGCACCTATTCTTAAATTCCCAGACCCAGATTTACAATTTATTGTAGAGGTTGATGCGTCGGATTATGCTCTGGGGGCAGTGTTGTCACAGAAACAATCTCTTACTGATGTGATGCATCCTGTCGCCTATCTTTCCAGGCTCATGCTACCAGCTGAACGAAATTACCCCATAGGGGAAAAGGAATTACTGGCCATCAAAACTGCATTTGAGCAATGGCGACATCTATTAGAGGGAGCTTTACACCCTATTATCGTTATTACAGATCACAAAAATTTACAATATTTACAACAAAGTAGGACTCTCTCCTCCAGACAACTCCGCTGGAATCTCTATTTCTCACGATTCAATTATCTCATCACCTACAGACCTGGTAGTCGAAACGGCAAAGCTGACGCCCTCTCCCGCAAAGACATTAGACCGCTCAATGTGGAAACCCCGTCTACAGTTATACCCTCATCAAACTTTTTAGGTCTACTCGTCCATAAAGATCCTCAGTTCCAGAAAGCTCAAAATCAGGATTCCACAAAACCAACTCATCTTCTGCAAAGAAATCCAGATGGTTTATATTACCATGGTAAACATCTATACATACCACCTCAGTATAGAATTTCTCTTTTACAAGCTCATCATGATTCCCCACTCACGGGACATTTAGGCATACAAAAAACTCTAGAGCTACTTAAGCGTAATTTCTGGTGGCCAACTATGCTTTCCTCCGTAGAAGACTATATTTCAAATTGTGGTATTTGTGCCACGTGTAAACCATCACATCAATCTCCGATGGGACTTCTACAACCATATCCAGTTCCAGAAACCCCTTGGACTCATCTCGCAATGGACTTTATTGTCGATCTACCAAAATCTTTGTCCTACACCTCCATTTTTGTAGTAGTTGATTTACTAACAAAAATGGCGCATTTCATACCAGCTATAGGAGTACCCACTGCACAACAAACTTGCGACTTGTTTATTAGGAATGTTGTTAGATTACATGGGTTGCCTATGGTACTCCTTTCGGACAGAGGATCGCAATTCACCTCTCGGTTTTGGAGACAATTATGTAATACTCTACAAGTAACTCAAAAGCTCACAACTTCATATCATCCACAAACGAATGGACAGGCAGAGCGCACCAATCAGTGGTTGGAGCAGTACCTCCGCTGCTTTTGCTCCAACCAACAGGATCAATGGGCTGACCATCTAGCTCTGGCAGAATTCGCCTACAACAACGCTAAGAATTCTTCAACTGGTTTTAGCCCTTTCTTTCTCAATCATGGACTCCATCCCAGAATCAGCTTCCTTCCTTATGCACCATCTCCCTGTCCTAAAGTCAACGACACTGTGAATGACATCTCCCAGACCTTGTCTGTTGCTCGAGACAACATAAAACATGCACAAGCATCCCATAAACGTTATTATGACTTGCGGCATAAGCCTCAACCTGTCTACCAGGTTGGACAACTAGTCTGGTTGTCAACTAAAAATTTGCGCTTACATACACCCTCCAAGAAAATGAGTAAGCTATTTATAGGTCCTTTTCCTATAATTGCCGTTAGGAATCCAGCTACTGTCACTCTACAACTGCCTCACTCATATAAGTTGCACCCGACTTTCCATGTCTCCCTGGTTAAACCCTGTCTTTCCGACAGATTTACCGTGGATTCTGTTACACATATTCTTTCCCAGGATTTGGAATATGAGATAGAAGCTATTCTTGACTCCAGGAGGCGAAGGGGTGTTTTGGAATATCTAGTACGATGGAAAGGGTATGATCATTCTGAAGACTCATGGGAACCTGCTACTTCAGTCACGGCCCCCAGGTGTGTTTCACTTTTCCACCGTAGAAATCCGGAAAGACCTTGTCCTTAGAACCCTCGCTGTGGGTGTTCTTGGGGGGGGGATATGTCAGATCCTTCCTTTTTTCTCTGCTCACTGCCCCTTTAATGAATGCACCTGCCTATTTAAGACACACCTTTGCCTCTCTTCTATGCTGGATTATCTGCAATTCTCAGTGAACTGTGTGTGAAACTGAGCCAATCCGGCTCCACCTAATTTCCCCAGCATCTCAGAGCGGCACTCTCGCTCTCGCTACTAACCGCAGCTTGTACTTTCAGCTTGTCTCAGACCAGTATCGGCTGCTAACCGCTGACGTCATCAGCTATCGCCTGGAGCCATTCTCACACAGCTCCACGCTGCAAGCCGCAAACCTCCGCGGTCTCTCATATAACTTTGCACACCTCTGTTTCCAGAACTGATTAACAGGTCGTATGTTTACCAATACTATTACTTGATACCTTATATTTCATTCGCTTCAGTATCTACCTTGATCAATATCTCACTGAATATCTGGACAGTATTATTGCATGAACCTGAACTTTAATCCTGCCTAATTAGTTTACTGCAGACTACAGTGTTTGTAGGATAAAACTATCTAGCTGGCAAATATTAATACAGATAGGTTAACCTAGCAAAAGTCTTATTCTGTTAACCAACCTGTAACACTATACATATTTTTTGTCAATTCCTATAATAATTGCTATAAGAAATCCTGTATGTTTCACTTTCCATAGTGAACAAACAAACAAGAAATATAATTATAACAGAAACTGACTGTCTGAAAATAAGGAATGTTGAACATCCTGAGTCAAGGCAAATAAATGTTTGAATACATATATTTAGAACTTTATTAAAAAAGTGCCCAACCATAGCTTAGAGTGTCACAGAAAATAAGATTTACTTACCCCAGGACACTCATCTACATGTTTGTAGAAAGCCAAACCAGTACTGAAACGAAAATCAGCAGAGGTAATGGTATATTTATAAGAGTATATTGTCGATCTGAAAAGGGAGGTAAGAGATGAATCTCTACGACCGATAACAGAGAACCTATGAAATAGAC
Organism: Bombina bombina; assembly: GCF_027579735.1. NCBI lineage: Eukaryota > Metazoa > Chordata > Amphibia > Anura > Bombinatoridae > Bombina > Bombina bombina. The sequence continues at coordinate 1,139,768,277 of NC_069501.1, read as the reverse complement.
CCCGTAGAAGGAGATCATTGAATTCAAACAGGCAATACTCTCCTCACATCCCTCTGACATTCACTGCACGCTGAGAGGAAAACCGGGCTCCAACCTGCTGCGGAGCGCATATCAACGTAGAATCTAGCACAAACTTACTTCACCACCTCCATAGGAGGCAAAGTTTGTAAAACTGAATTGTGGGTGTGGTGAGGGGTGTATTTATAGGCATTTTAAGGTTTGGGAAACTTTGCCCCTCCTGGTAGGAATGTATATCCCATACGTCACTAGCTCATGGACTCTTGCTAATTACATGAAAGAAAAAGTTTTTTTTTTTTTTATTTACACTACTGTTACACCAGATATGAGTGGTGGCACTGGGCAAGTGGGCCTGGCACACACCCTGGCAGGCAGGCAACTGCAATTAGATTACACTAGCAGACTGATGTTTCACAGTCAAAAAAGTTTTTTTGTTTTTTTTATAATTTACACTACTGTTACACCAGATATGAGTGGTGGCACTGGGCAAGTGGCTTGGCAGGCAGGCAACTGCAATTAGATTACACTAGCAGACTGATGTTTCACAGTCAAAAAAGTTTTGTTTTTTTAAATTTACACTACTGTTACACCAGATATGAGTGGTGGCACTGGGCAAGTGGGCCTGGCACACATGCTGGCAGGCAGGCAACTGCAATTAGATTACACTAGCAGACTGATGCTTCACAGTCCAAAAAGTTTTGTTTTTTTTAAATTTACACTACTGTTACACCAGATATGAGTGGTGGCACTGGGCAAGTGGGCACAGTATACGCTGTGAGCCTGGCACACACGCTGGCAGGCAGGCAACTGAAATTAGATTACACTAGCAGAATGATGTTTCACAGTCAAAAAAGTTTTTTTTTTTTAATTTACACTACTGTTACACCAGATATGAGTGGTGGCACTGGGCAAGTGGGTCTGGCACATACGCTGGCAGGCAGGCAACTGCAATTAGATTACACTAGCAGACTGATGTTTCACAGTCAAAAAAGTTTTTTTTTTTTTTAAATTTACACTACTGTTACACCAGATATGAGTGGTGGCACTGTGCAAGTGGGCCTGGCACACACGCTGGCAGGCAGGCAGGCAACTGCAATTAGATTACACTAGCAGACTGATGTTTCACAGTCAAATTTTTTTTTTTTTTATAATTTACACTACTGTTACACCAGATATGAGTGGTGGCACTGGGCAAGTGGCTTGGCAGGCAGGCAACTGCATTAGATTACACAGGAAAAAAAAAAGCAGACTGATGTTCTAGCCCTAAAAAGGGCTTTTTGGGGTGCTGTCCTTACAGCAGAGATCAGATGAGTCCTTCAGGACTGTAGTAGACACTGAATACACTAGCCTAGCTATCAATTTCCCTATTAAATCAGCAGCAGCTACACTTTCCCTCCTCTCACTAAGAATGCAGCTTCCAAATGAATCTAAAATGGATGCTGTCCAGGAGGTAGGAGGGTCTGGGAGGGAGTGTCTGCTGCTGATTGGCTGGAATGTGTCTTCTGACTGTGAGGTAGGGGGTCAAAGTATTACTCAATGATGACGAATAGGGGCGGATCAAACATCGCATATGTTCGCCCGCCGCGGTGAACGCGAACATGCTATGTTCGCCGGGAACTATTCGCCGGCGAACTATTAGCGACATCACTACCTATCATATAGTATAATTACTTTTAGATTTTTATTTTGTACATAGCTGACTGTAACAGGCGCACCCCTTCTTTGTTATACATATAGTTTAAAGACGTCTTTCAGAAAGTGCTGAACCGTGGCATTGTACAACCCAAAAGGCATGATCGAGTATTCAAAGTGTCCTTAACTAAATCTTAATGTATCTTCCATTCATCATTTTCACAATCCTTTCTTGCCTTCTCTCTCTGAATTGTCGATCTAGTTGAATGACTAGCAATATCAACTCTTCCATGTAGGCTGGATTCCTATCTGCGCAAGCTCATATTTAAGGGCCTCAGATAACCCAATGCAGAACTAGTCAATAAGTCCAATTTCATGGTGCTTTATGTCCAATGCTATTTTACGGAATTCAGTGCTGTACTTTTCTACAGGAGTACAGCCTTGCTTTAAGGAAGGGGAGAGTGGCACGAGCGCAGAGGGTCATCATAGATGGTGTTCATAGCCTAGATGAAGGACTCCCAGGAGTCCAGGACAGCGCTGTTTGCATGAAGCAATTTGTGGGCCCAGGTTTTAGGCTGACTGGATAATGAGGAGATGGCTGTTCTAACTTTAATAAAGTCTGTGGCATATGTACATAGTTTAAGAGAAAACATCAGTTTACAATCTGTTATAAACATACAATATGCAGATCTGGGGCAGAATTTTTTTCATGCAAAAGAGTGGTGGGTTCTGGACTGAAGGCAGGCAGGGGAGGAACCATTGGCACTGGATGTGAAGGTGGCAAAAGAACTGCTTCAGCATCATGTCTTTCATGCTGTAGTATATCAGCTTGACTGGCTTAAAGTTCCTGCATGGATTGTGCCAAGGCTGCCACTTGCTAGGTAAGAGCTGCAAGCAATTTAGATGTTCCTGCAGGCTCCATATTGGCTCGGTTATTATGCCACTGACCAGGTAGGCTAATCAGGAGCTGGAACCCAATAGCAGCCAAACAGCACACCCTTACAAGCACGACTTCTAGGGAAACTGAGGCTAGGACAGGATCCTAGGTTGTTTTTGGTGGCATAGAGGCTTTATAAATTAAATAAACTAAGTAAAAGCGAAAAGTCTAAAAGGAGCAAGGTCAGACGGTCCGAGGTTAGGGTAGGCAGCGAAGGTTCATAAATGGATAAACATAGCCAAATCTAAGTAACTGGGAAGTCCAATGACACAGGGAGCAGGGAAGGACCATGTAGCAGGTATGCAGGGCTGGAACAGGTGCAGAAGCAGGAACAGAAGCAGCAGCAGGATAAGAGTCAGAAGCAGAATGCCAGGAAACCTTAGCCAAAGCTTCAGAATAACTGAGCACTGGACTGAGCATGCTCAGGGCTTTTATAAGTATTTTCTGTACACATGGAAGGCCTCCCCCTGGAGGTGGAGTGTTACCCAACTCCATAAATGAAGCCAGGTCTGACAAAGCTCTCTTAGCACTGTAAGAATACTTACCCAGGGAGCCCCGATACCAGACCAGCCCTCCAACCTCGACAAATGCCAAGAGTGTCTGCTTCAATCCACATGGGGTGCATAGACTCTGGTATTTCTGCAGCTGCAACTCTCTAGGCACACACAGGTGTGCGCTGCCTAGATTTTAAAGGGGCACATCTTGATTACAGGAACTCCCACCTGGAGGACTCAGGTGTGGGAGTTCCTATAAAAGCTCACCCAGCCCATGACTCTGGGCTGAGTTATTGTCTTACCTACCTTATTCCTGGCTCCTGAGACCAAGCATACTTACCTTGTACCTGTGTATGCTTACCTTGTTTCAGAGACCAAGCATACTTACCTTGTACCTGTGTATGCTCGCCTTGTTGCAGGGACCAAGCATTCTTACCTTGTACCTGCATATGCTCAGCTCACCTTGCTCCAGACACCACGTATACTTATCTGATACCTGTGTATGTTCACCTTGTTTCAGAGATCAAGCATACTTACCTTACACCTGCCTATGTTCATCAGGTACTGAAAACTAAGCAGACTAACCTGATACCAGTGAGAATGTGGGAAGCCGAGACTCCAGCCTCTCTTCAGCTGCAGCTCTCTAGGTGCACACGGCCTTGTGCTGCCTTGAATTAAAGGGGCCGCTTCTTGATTACAGGAACTCCCACCTCAGGTGTGGGAGTTCCTATAAAAGCTCACCCAGCCTATCACTCTGGGCTGAGTTATTGTCTTACCTACCTTGTTCCTTGCTCCTGAGACCAAGCATACTTAACTTGTTCCCGCATATGCTCACCTTGTTTCAGAGACCAAGCATACTGACCTTGTACCTGTGTATGATTACCGTGTTTTAGAGACCAATCATACTTACCTTGTACCTGCATATGCTCACCTTGCTTCAGAGACCAAGCATACTTACCTTGTACCTGTGTATGCTCACCTTGCTTCAGAGATCAAGCATACTTACCTTGCTACTGCTTATTTTCATGAGGTATATGAAAGCCAAGCAGACTAGCCGCATACTTGTGTATGCTCACCTTGTTCCTAAAGCTGTACCTATCTTTATAAGTCCATGCTATATATCTGCAATTAAGCTTTAAAGGGACATGAAACCCAATTTTTTTTCATGATTCAGATAGAACACATCATTTTAAACAACTTTCCAGTTTATTTCTATTATCAATTTTGCTTCATTCACTTGGTATCCTTTATTGAAGGAGCAGCAAAACACTACTGGGAGCTAACTGAGCACATCATTAAGCCAATGGCAACAGGCATATATGTGCAGCCACTAATCAGCAGCCAGCTCTCAGCTTCTGAGCCTACCTAGATACCATAAGAATAAAGCAAATAAGATAATAGAAGTAAATTGGAAAGTTGCTTAAAATTGTATGTTCTATCCAAATCATGAGAGAAAAATTCTCGGTTTCATGTCCCTTTAACTGTTTAAAAGGGGGAAAAATTACTTTATGTACTTTTAAAGGAATATTGCAGACATCCCAACTCTCCCGGAAGTTCCAGGAGTCTCCCGCATTTAAACAGCGGCTCCATGACACCCGCAAATTAAACACTATATCCTGGATTGAGCAGTGCAAGAGAAAATCAAATTTGTGTCTGTACTTTTCATTTCTACCTGTAGGTGTCCATGCTCAATGTAAACAGTTACTGCATTTCTCTCTGGACTTTTCTCCCCCTTCCTGAACTCTAGTGCGGTGCGAGACATAGCAGACCTGATATAGGTGAGTTGTGCAGACTCCCATACTCTAATATTGTGCAGACTCCCATACTCTCTATATTGTGCAGACTCCCATACTCTCTACATTGTGCAGACTCCCATATTCTCTATATTGTGCAGACCCCCATACTCTCTATATTGTGCAAACTCCCATACTGTATATTGTGCAGACTTCCATACTCTATATTGTGCAGACTCCCATACTGTATATTGTGCAGACTTCCATACTCTATATTGTGCAGACTCCCATACTCAATACTGTGCAGACTCCCATACTGTATATTGTGCAGACTCCCATACTTAATACTGTGCAGACTCCCATACTGTATATTGTGCAGACTCCCATACTGTATATTGTGCAGACTCCCATACTTTATATTGTGCAGACTCCCATACTGTATATTGTGCAGACTCCCATACTTTATATTGTGCAGACTCCTATACTCTATATAGTGCAGACTCTCATACTTTATAGCTATAAAATGGTTTATATATATATTTATACATGAAAGGCTCATCTAATCTTTTTTTTTATTATATGGGTATTTTTTTTTCTCACACTTTTTGTGATAACATTTTCAACTATTTCATGATCAGAGTAGTAAGGAATTCTGTATTGGGGCACGGGGGGGGGGGGGGCACCTCCCTGAAATGAGTTTTTGCAGGTTGGGATGTCTAAATAATGGCACTTGAGAGATTTCTAGACTTTCCAGTTTGGGCAGAGACTTTGAAAAGGTTTACCACCCTTGCCTTAGATGTTAGTTAAAAACAACAAAACCACTGAGTGCTTAATTATATGACATTTAAAAAAAAAAAAGTTTTGACAATTTGTTTCCAGAACTGGTTTCATTATTTTTTTTTATTAAACTGTTAGTCCTTAAACTTACATACCCTAACAGTTAAACGGAAAACCATGTAATGTATTCAGTTAACAATTAATAGCTTACATATGCCTGTAAACGCAATGGAAATTCTGTAATATAGTTTTACTGTAATTTTATAGGCCTCAAAAGAATTAGCATTCTGCCCTAAAGATACTTAAAGATTTAAAAGTATTCATTTACGTAAAAGAAATAGGTGAAAGAGTTATACATAAAAATATTTAATTCCCTAAACTTAGTACTTAGCATGAATATATCATAATCCTTTTTTTACGTTATGCATTTTTCCAATAGGTTTACATAGCAAGTGCCATCAGTGTGGACTTTTACAATTCATGAAATGTACACTAAGTTAATATTAAACTTGTCTTGAAAGGGACACTATACTGTTATATTAATTTCCCCCTAATGTGTTTACTATGACTTGTTACACCAGGCGAACAGTATTAAATGCACGGAAAATTGCTCCGTTAGGTTTATTTATGCATTTGATTTTGAAGCCATCAACCAATTGTTCTCAAGAACATACTCATTTAAATGGGCTGACAGATAAGAACCTTGTTCCTTCATAGCCAGCGGGCTATTAGCATGATCATGTAACAAATTTCACATTTAAACCTACACACTTTTTTAGGGACTTTTTATTTACAAAAATTATTTTTATCTCCTTTTTTTTATAAAATAAGACGATTACACTTTCTTTCATTGATTTAGTCAACTTATTCTTACTCAAAACCCACTTACAAACATCCAACACATCCTCACCAACCAGACTCCAAAACTTACAATAAAAATCCACTGGCATCCCATTACTACCAGGTGTTTTACACGTCTTCACACCTCTCAAATAACATCTAATTCATCCAAACTCGCATCTCTTTCAAGCATACATAAATCCTCACTCAGTTTCACCTCATTCAAAACCTCATTACATAAACTGTCATCCAAATCCGTATATACATACAAATTCTCATAGGACAAAAACAATCTCATCCTTCTCTTTCAAGCCCAGATTCATCTAATACACTCCCCATACCTTCCTTACCACTAAATACTGTACATTTTTCAACTTTCTCTCATACTTCCATTCTCACCTGCATCAAAATACTTTTACCTTTCTCATCCCATACATTTCTGAATCACACGCTTAATTACCTCTAATTCACCCTTAACATCCTCACCCAAGTCTTTCAAATACTCTTAACGCCTCTGCCATCTTGCACACTTCATTCTCCTTCTTTTAGCTTTCATCCTTCCACTCCAAATAAAGAAAAGCTTACATTTACTCTTTACCCATTCCCACCAATCACTAACAGAATTAAAAGCCCACTTTCTCCTCAAAAAACGCTCAACAATCCATTCATCCTTCAGCAAACTCACATTTAACTTCCACACAGTCCTTCCATACTCAACTCTCATCTTAGTACATCAATACGAGAACACACATTATTGCTTTCACTAAAAAAAGTAAAACCCTTACCGGGTGTGTTTGTAGCTCTGAAGGCATTCTTCAGACCAAAAATACTAACTAAATCACATAAATCTTTGCTAGATCTATCCAAAAGCCCTCTACAACACCTTTCCTATCCTCAACCCTTAAGACACAATTAAAATCCCCAACAACAAAAATATAAAAACATTCCCACCCAAATCATACCTAACTTGGGGGGAAAAACAATTATTTGCTATGTGAGTATACACATTAAATAAACAATAAACAATCCCATAAAAAAACAACCAAAACCATAAGAACCCTTTTCATAACAATATGTTCCACCCGTAAAACTTTATAGTCCCACCCACTAAACAAAATTCAAACACATCCATAATGTTCTGCAGAATAATACCATGCAGATCCTCCCAGAGATCATACTGCCTCTAAATGGAGCATTCCTATCAAGATGGTAGGTGTTTAGTCAACAGATGCAGCAATTGAGTGATCAGGCAGGTCAGACCTTTGGTGCTGCTGCAGGGTTTGTCCTGTAACAGTATTTGCTTGTTCCAGAAGGGATCCGTCGCCAACAGCATGTAAGAGGCCCAAAGCCCCAACCTAAATATCCTTGCAATAAGATAGTACTTCTGCAGGTACGTGTGGGTCTGTGTCCGACGGGTCAAGCTCCAAGAAAGCTGCCTCCAGCAATGAGTTCTCCATCAGTGTAAGTAGTAAGTTTTCCAGCCACATATAAAGCATGTGAAATCTGCTCAGAGGCATCTTGCTCTGCATATTTGCCAGTAAGGATAGTAAAGTCGAGAAAATAAGATCACAAAGTAATATTATATAGAGATCAGGTCTTATGTGCTGTTGTCCAGACATATCAATATAACCCGGATTACCAGGGGGGGGAGTCGCAACCTTATGCAAAAATAACAGGCGGGTTATAGAAATTTCATCAAGAGCTACATGGATTTGCGTCCTCTCCGGATTGCAACTTGGACACCACCCAATAAAAAAAATGTAAGGTTTAATGGTATGACAAGGTATTTGACAAAGGGCTATAATGCAGCCCCATTGATTCCTATGGGGAAAATACATTTATGTCTACACCTAACACCCTAACATGAACCCCGAGTCTAAACACCCCTAATCTTACACTTATTAACCCCTAATCTTCCGGCCCCGACATCGCCGACACCTACATTATATTATTAACCCCTAATCTGCCGCCCCGGACACCGCTGCCACCTACATTATACTTATGAACCCCTAATCTGCCACCCCAATGTCGCCGCAACCTACCTACACTTCTTAACCTCTAATCTGCTGCCCCCAACGTCGCCGCCACTATATTAAAGTTATTAACCCCTAAACCTAAATCTAACCCTAACACCCCCTTACTTAAATATAATTTAAATAAATATAAATAAAAATAACTATAATTAACTAAATTATTCCTATTTAAAACTAAATACTTACCTGTAAAATAAACCCTAAGCTAGCTACAATATAACTAATAGTTACACTGTATCTAGTTTAGGGTTTATTTTTATTTTACAGGCAAGTTTTGTATTTATTTTAACTAGGTACAATAGTTATTAAATAGTTATTAACTATTTAATAACTACCTAGCTAAAATAAAGACAAAAGTACCTGTAAAATAAAACCTAACCTAAGTTACAATTACACCTAACACTACCATTATAATTAAATGAATTCCCTAAATTAAATAAAATTATCTAAAGTATAAAAAAACAAAGACTAAATTACAGAAAATAATAAGAAAATTACAAGATTTTTAAACTAATTACACCTAATCTAATCCCCCTAACAAAATAAAAAAGCCCCCCCAAAATAAAAAAGCCCCCCAAAATAAAAAAAGCCCTACCCAACACTAAATTACAAATAGCCCTTAAAAAGGCCTTTTGCTGGGCTTTGCCCCAAAGTAATCAGCTCTTTTACCTGTAAAAAAAATTACAAATCCCCCCCAACATTAAAACCCACCACCCACACAACCAACCCTACTCTAAAACCCACCCAATCCCCCTTAAAAAAAACTAACACTAACCCCCGGCGCAGAGCAGGTCCATCTTCAAGACATCCGACGCGGAGCATCGTCTTCTTCCGACGGCTATGACTGAATGAAGGTACCTTTAAGTGACATCATCCAAGATGGCGTCCCTTCAATTCCGATTGGCTGATAGAATTCTATCAGCCAATCGGAATTAAGCTAGAAAAAATCCTATTGACTGATGCAATCAGCCAATAGGATTGAGCTGGCATTCTATTGGCTGTTCCAGACATTGCTGCCACTATAATAAACATATTAACCCCTAAACCGCCGCACTCCCGCATCACAAACACTAGTTAAATATTATTAACCCCTAATCTGCCACCCCTAACATCCCCGCCACCTACCTACATTTATTAACACCTAATCTGCCGCACCCAACGTCGCAGCTATTATATTAAATTTATTATCCCTTAAACCTAAATCTAACCCCTAACACCCCCTAACTTAAATATAATTAAAATAAATCTAAATAAAACCTATGATCATTACCTAAATAATAAGAAAATTACAAGATTTTTAAACTAATTACACCTAATCTAATCCCCCTAACAAAATAAAAAAGCCCCCCCCTAAAATAAAAAAAGCCCCCCCAAAATAAAAAAAGCCCTACCCAACACTAAATTACAAATAGCCCTTAAAAAGGTCTTTTGCGGGGCATTGCCCCAAAGTAATCAGCTCTTTTACCTGTAAAAAAAATTACAAATCCCCCCCAACATTAAAACCCACCACCCACACAACCAACCCTACTCTAAAACCCACCCAATCCCCCTTAAAAAAAACTAACACTAACCCCCTGAAGATCACCCTACCGGGAGACGTCTTCATCTAACCGGACAGAAGTGGTCCTCCAGACGGGCAGAAGTCTTCATCCAAGCCGGGCAGAAGTGGCCCTCCAGACGGGCAGAAGTCTTCATCCAGACAGCATCTTCAATCTTCATCCATCCGGCGCAGAGCAGGTCCATCTTCAAGACATCCGACGCGGAGCATCGACTTCTTCCGACGGCTACGACTGAATGAAGGTACCTTTAAGTGACATCATCCAAGATGGCGTCCCTTCAATTCCGATTGGCTGATAGAATTCTATCAGCCAATCGGAATTAAGCTAGAAAAAATCCTATTGACTGATGCAATCAGCCAATAGGATTGAGCTGGCATTCTATTGGCTGTTCCAGACATTGCTGCCACTATAATAAACATATTAACCCCTAAACCGCCGCACTCCCGCATCACAAACACTAGTTAAATATTATTAACCCCTAATCTGCCAACCCTAACATCCCCGCCACCTACCTACATTTATTAACACCTAATCTGCCGCGCCCAACGTCGCAGCTACTATATTAAATTTATTATCCCTTAAACCTAAATCTAACCCCTAACACCCCCTAACTTAAATATAATTAAAATAAATCTAAATAAAACCTATGATCATTACCTAAATAATTCCTATTTAAAACTAAATACTTACCTGTAAAATAAACCCTAAGCTAGCTACAATATAACTAATAGTTACATTGTAGCTAGCTTAGGTTTTATTTTTATTTCACAGACAAGTTTGTATTTATTTTAACTAGGTAGAATAGTTGCTAAATACTTATTAACTATTTACTAACTACCTAGCTAAAATAAATACAAATTTACATGTAAAATAAAACCTAACCTGTCTTACACTAACACCTAACCCTACACTACAATTAAATCAATTACATTAATTAAATACAATTACCTAAATTACAAAAACAAACAAAAACTAAATTACACAAAATAAAAAAAGAAATTATCAGATATTTAAACTAATTACACCTAATTTAATAGTCCTATCAAAATAAAAAAGCCCCCCCAAATAAAATAAAAACCCTAGCCTAAACTATCAATAGCCCTTAAAAGGGTCTTTCTCTTGTTAAGTGTATTCAGTCCACGGGTCATCCATTACTTATGGGATATATTCCCTTCCCAACAGGAAGTTGCAAGAGGATCACCCAAGCAGAGCTGCTATATAGCTCCTCCCCTCACATGTCATATCCAGTCATTCTCTTGCAACCCTCAACAGATGGAGGTCGTGAGAGGAGTGTGGAGTTTTTTACACCTAATTATTTCTTCAATCAAAAGTTTGTTATTTTAAATGGCACCGGAGTGTGCTGTTTTTCTCTCAGGCAGTATTTAGAAGAAGAATCTGCCTGCGTTTTCTATGATCTTAGCGGAAGTAACTAAGATCCACTGGCTGTTCTCGCACATTCTGAGGAGTGGGGTAACTTCAGAAAAGGGAATAGCATGCGGGGTCCCCTGCAAACGAGGTATGTGCAGTAAAATATTTTTCTAAGGAATGGAATTGACTAAGAAAATACTGCTGATACCGATGTAATGTAAGTACAGCCTTAAATGCAGTAGTAGCGACTGGTATCAGACTGATGAATGTATGTGCAGTAAAGTAATTTTCTATGGAATAGAATTTGACTAAGAAAATGCTGTTAATACTGAAGTAATGTATGAGCCTTAACTGCAGTAGAAGCGACTGGTAGCAGGCTTATTAATAACCTACATAACCTTTAAAATGGTTGTTTAAACGTTTACTGGCATGTTAATCGTTTTTTGTGAGGTACTTTGGTGGATAAAACTTATTGGGGCATGATTTTTTCCACATGGCTAACGTATATTTCTGCATAGAAACAGTTAACTGAGGTCTCCCACTGTTGTAATACGAGTGGGAGGGGCCTATTTTAGCGCTTTTTTGCGCAGTAAAAATTCAGTCACAGTCTTCCTGTTTCTTCCTCCAGGACGTCTCTAGAGAGCTCAGGGGTCTCCAAAATTCATTTTGAGGGAGGTAATCAGTCACAGCTGGCATTCTATTGGCTGTTCCAGACATTGCTGCCACTATAATAAACATATTAACCCCTAAACCGCCGCACTCCCGCATCACAAACACTAGTTAAATATTATTAACCCCTAATCTGCCAACCCTAACATCCCCGCCACCTACCTACATTTATTAACACCTAATCTGCCGCGCCCAACGTCGCAGCTACTATATTAAATTTATTATCCCTTAAACCTAAATCTAACCCCTAACACCCCCTAACTTAAATATAATTAAAATAAATCTAAATAAAACCTATGATCATTACCTAAATAATTCCTATTTAAAACTAAATACTTACCTGTAAAATAAACCCTAAGCTAGCTACAATATAACTAATAGTTACATTGTAGCTAGCTTAGGTTTTATTTTTATTTCACAGACAAGTTTGTATTTATTTTAACTAGGTAGAATAGTTGCTAAATACTTATTAACTATTTACTAACTACCTAGCTAAAATAAATACAAATTTACATGTAAAATAAAACCTAACCTGTCTTACACTAACACCTAACCCTACACTACAATTAAATCAATTACATTAATTAAATACAATTACCTAAATTACAAAAACAAACAAAAACTAAATTACACAAAATAAAAAAAGAAATTATCAGATATTTAAACTAATTACACCTAATTTAATAGTCCTATCAAAATAAAAAAGCCCCCCCAAATAAAATAAAAACCCTAGCCTAAACTATCAATAGCCCTTAAAAGGGTCTTTCTCTTGTTAAGTGTATTCAGTCCACGGGTCATCCATTACTTATGGGATATATTCCCTTCCCAACAGGAAGTTGCAAGAGGATCACCCAAGCAGAGCTGCTATATAGCTCCTCCCCTCACATGTCATATCCAGTCATTCTCTTGCAACCCTCAACAGATGGAGGTCGTGAGAGGAGTGTGGAGTTTTTTACACCTAATTATTTCTTCAATCAAAAGTTTGTTATTTTAAATGGCACCGGAGTGTGCTGTTTTTCTCTCAGGCAGTATTTAGAAGAAGAATCTGCCTGCGTTTTCTATGATCTTAGCGGAAGTAACTAAGATCCACTGGCTGTTCTCGCACATTCTGAGGAGTGGGGTAACTTCAGAAAAGGGAATAGCATGCGGGGTCCCCTGCAAACGAGGTATGTGCAGTAAAATATTTTTCTAAGGAATGGAATTGACTAAGAAAATACTGCTGATACCGATGTAATGTAAGTACAGCCTTAAATGCAGTAGTAGCGACTGGTATCAGACTGATGAATGTATGTGCAGTAAAGTAATTTTCTATGGAATAGAATTTGACTAAGAAAATGCTGTTAATACTGAAGTAATGTATGAGCCTTAACTGCAGTAGAAGCGACTGGTAGCAGGCTTATTAATAACCTACATAACCTTTAAAATGGTTGTTTAAACGTTTACTGGCATGTTAATCGTTTTTTGTGAGGTACTTTGGTGGATAAAACTTATTGGGGCATGATTTTTTCCACATGGCTAACGTATATTTCTGCATAGAAACAGTTAACTGAGGTCTCCCACTGTTGTAATACGAGTGGGAGGGGCCTATTTTAGCGCTTTTTTGCGCAGTAAAAATTCAGTCACAGTCTTCCTGCTTCTTCCTCCAGGACGTCTCTAGAGAGCTCAGGGGTCTCCAAAATTCATTTTGAGGGAGGTAATCAGTCACAGCAGACCTGTGACAGTGTGTTTGACTGTGATAAAAACGTTAATTGTTAAATTGATTATCCGTTTTGGGTATTAAGGGGTTAATTATCCATTTGCTGGTGGGTGCAATCCTTTGCTAACTTAATACATTTACTGTGAAAATTTGGTTGCTATAACTGATTTGGTTCATTTTTATTTCAACTGTGACAGTTTTTTTCTGCCATTTAAAGGCGCAGTAGCGTCTTTTATATTGCTTGTAAATTTATTGAAAGTATTTTCCAAGCTTGCTAGTCTCATTGCTAGTCTGTTTAAACATGTCTGACACAGATGAATCTGCTTGTTCACTATGTTTGAAGGCCAATGTGGAGCCCCATAGAAATATGTGTACTAAATGTATTGATGTCACTTTAAATAAAACTTCTAAATGCTTGCCGTGTACTTCATTCCATTCCACGCCCGTCAGTAGCTCAGTGCATGGAAGTAATCGGCTTAATGGTAGCGGCAATGGACATAGTGCCATTTGCGCGCCTGCATCTCAGACTGCTGCAATTATGCATGCTAAGTCAGTGGAATGGGGATTACTCAGATTTGTCCCCTCTACTAAATCTGGATCGAGAGACCAGAGATTCTCTTCTCTGGTGGCTTTCTCGGGTCCATCTGTCCAAAGGGATGTCCTTTCGCAGGCCAGATTGGACGATTGTAATAACAGATGCCAGCCTACTAGGTTGGGGCGCAGTCTGGAACTCCCTGAAGGCTCAGGGATTCTGGAATTAAGAGCAATATTCAATGCTCTTCTAGCTTGGCCTCAGTTAGCAACACTGAGGTTCATCAGATTTCAGTCGGACAACATCACGACTGTGGCTTACATCAACCATCAAGGGGGAACCAGGAGTTCCCTAGCGATGTTAGAAGTCTCAAAGATAATTCGCTGGGCAGAGTCTCACTCTTGCCACCTATCAGCGATCTACATCCCAGGCGTGGAGAACTGGGAGGCAGACTTTCTAAGTCGCCAGACTTTTCATCCGGGGGAGTGGGAACTTCATCCGGAGGTCTTCGCCCAACTGATTCGTCGTTGGGGCAATCCGGAACTGGATCTCATGGCGTCTCGCCAGAACGCCAAACTTCCTTGTTACGGATCCAGGTCCAGGGACCCAGGAGCGGCGCTGATAGATGCTCTAGCAGCACCTTGGGTTTTCCACATGGCTTATGTGTTTCCAGCTTTTCCGCTGCTTCCTCGACTGATTGCCAAGATCAAACAGGAGAGAGCATCGGTGATTCTGATAGCGCCTGCGTGGCCACGCAGGACCTGGTATGCAGACCTAGTGGACATGTCGTCCTGTCCACCATGGTCTCTGCCTCTGAGGCAGGACCTTCTAATTCAGGGTCCTTTCAACCATCCAAATCTAATTTCTCTGAGACTGACTGCATGGAGATTGAACGCTTGATCCTATCACAGCGTGGCTTCTCGAAGTCGGTTATTGATACCTTAATACAGGCTCGGAAACCTGTTACCAGAAAAATTTACCATAAGATATGGCGTAAATACTTGTATTGGTGTGAATCCAAGAGTTACTCATGGAGTAAGATTAGGATTCCTAGGATATTGTCTTTTCTACAAGAGGGTTTAGAAAAGGGCTTATCTGCTAGTTCGTTGAAGGGACAGATTTCTGCTCTGTCTATTCTTTTACACAAACGTCTGGCAGAGGTTCCAGACGTTCAGGCTTTTTGTCAGGCTTTGGCTAGGATTAAGCCTGTGTTTAAGACTGTTGCTCCACCATGGAGCTTAAACTTAGTTCTTAAAGTTCTTCAAGGTGTTCCGTTTGAACCCCTTCATTCCATTGATATTAAGCTGTTATCTTGGAAAGTTCTGTTTTTGATGGCTATTTCCTCGGCTTTTATGAGTCTCTGAGTTATCTGCCTTACATTGTGATTCTCCTTATCTGATTTTTCATTCAGACAAGGTAGTTCTGCGTACTAAACCTGGGTTCTTACCTAAGGTAGTTTCTAACAGGAACATCAATCAAGAGATTGTTGTTCCATCCTTATGTCCTAACCCTTCTTCAAAGAAGGAAAGACTTTTGCATAATCTGGACGTTGTCCGTGCCCTGAAGTTCTATTTACAAGCAACTAAAGATTTTCGTCAAACTTCTTCCCTGTTTGTCGTTTACTCTGGGCAGAGGAGAGGTCAAAAAGCTTCGGCTACCTCTCTCTCCTTTTGGCTTCGTAGCATAATACGTTTAGCCTATGAGACTGCTGGACAGCAGCCCCCTGAAAGAATTACAGCTCATTCCACTAGAGCTGTGGCTTCCACCTGGGCCTTTAAGAATGAGGCCTCTGTTGAACAGATTTGCAAGGCTGCGACTTGGTCTTCGCTTCATACCTTTTCAAAATTTTACAAATTTGACACTTTTGCTTCTTCGGAGGCTGTTTTTGGGAGAAAGGTTCTACAGGCAGTGGTTCCCTCCGTTTAAAGTTCCTGCCTTGTCCCTCCCATCATCCGTGTACTTTAGCTTTGGTATTGGTATCCCATAAGTAATGGATGACCCGTGGACTGAATACACTTAACAAGAGAAAACATAATTTATGCTTACCTGATAAATTTATTTCTCTTGTAGTGTATTCAGTCCACGGCCCGCCCTGTCTTTTTTAAGGCAGATCTAAATTTTAATTAAAACTCCAGTCACCACTGCACCCTATGGTTTCTCCTTTCTTGTCTTGTTTCGGTCGAATGACTGGATATGACATGTGAGGGGAGGAGCTATATAGCAGCTCTGCTTGGGTGATCCTCTTGCAACTTCCTGTTGGGAAGGGAATATATCCCATAAGTAATGGATGACCCGTGGACTGAATACACTACAAGAGAAATAAATTTATCAGGTAAGCATAAATTATGTTTTTGCTGGGCATTGCCCCAAAGAAATCAGCACTTTTACCTGTAAAAAAAATACAAACAACCCCCCAACAGTAAACCCCACCACCCACACAACCAACCCCCCAAATAAAATCCTAACTAAAAAAAACCTAAGCTCCCCATTGCCCTGAAAATGGCATTTGGATGGGCATTGCCCTTAAAAGGACATTTAGCTCTCAAGTGCCCAAACCCCTAATCTAAAAATAAACCCCCCCAATAAACCCTTTAAAAAGCCTAACACTAACCCCCAAAGATCCACTTACAGTTTTTGAAGACCTGACATCCATCCTCAACGAAGCGGGCAGATGTCTTCATCCAACCGGGCAGATGTCTTCATCCAGACGGCATCTTCTATCTTCATCCATCCGGCTCGGAGCGGGTCCATCTTCAAGACATCCGACGCAGAGCAACCTCTTCAATCGACATCTTCTTCCGAATGAGGTTTCCCTTTAAATGACATCATCCTATTGGATCAGCCAATAGGATGAAAGCTCAATCCTATTGGCTGATTGCAACAGCCAATAGGATTTTTTTAACCTTAATTACGATTGGCTGATAGAAATCTATCAGCCAATCGGAATCTAAGGGACGCCATCTTGGATGATGTCATTTAAAGGGAAACCTCATTTTGAAGAAGACGTCGATTGAAGAGGATGCTCCGCGCCGGACGTCTTAAAGATGGACCAGCTCCGCACCGGATGGATGAAGATAGAAGATGCCGTCTGAATGAAGACTTCTGCCCGGTTGGATGAAGACTTCTGCCACTTCGTGAGGACTTCTGCCGGCTTTGTTGAGGATGGATGTCGGGTCTTCAAACACTGTAAGTGGATCTTTGGGGGTTAGTGTTAGGCTTTTTTAAGGGTTTATTGAGTGGGTTTTATTTTTAGATTAGGGGTTTGGGCACTTAAAAAAGAGCTAAATGCCCTTTTAAGGGCAATGCCCATCCAAATGCCCTTTTCAGGGCAATGGGGAGCTTAGGTTTTTTTAGTTAGGATTTTATTTGGGGGGTTGGTTGTGTGGGTGGTGTAAAAGAGATGATTTCTTTGGGGCAATGCCCAAGTTTAGGGCTATTAGATTAGGCTAGGGGGGGGGGGGTTATTTTGGGGGGACTTATATATTTTGATAGGGCTATTAGATTAGGTGTAATTAGTTTAAATATCTGATATTTATTTTTTTATTTTGTGTAATTTAGTGTTTGTTTGTTTTTTGTAATTTAGGTAATTGTATTTAATTAATGTAATTGATTTAATTGTAGTGTAAGGTTAGGTGTTAGTGTAAGGCAGGTTAGGTTTTATTTTACAGGTAAATTTTTATTTATTTTAACTAGGTAGTTAGTAAATAGTTAATAACTATTTAGTAACTATTCTACCTTGTTAAAATAAATACAAACTTGCCTGTGAAATAAAAATAAAACCTAAGATAGCTACAATGTAACTATTAGATATATTGTAGCTAGCTTAGGTTTTATTTTACAGGTAAGTATTTAGTTTTAAATAGGATTTATTTAGTTATTAATAGTATGTTTTATTTAGAATTATTTTAATTACATTAAAGTTGGTTAGGGTTAGACTTAGGGTTAGGTTTAGGGGTTAATAAATTTAGTATAGTGGCGGCGATGTTGGGGGCGGCAGATTAGGGGTTAATAAGTATAATGTAGGTGGCGGTGATGTTGGGGGCAGCAGATTAGGGGTTAATAAGTATAATGTAGGTGGCGTTGTCGGGGGCGGCAGATTAGGGGATAATAAATATAATATAGGTGTCAGCGATGTCAGGGGTGGCAGATTAGGGGTTAATAAGTATAATGTAGGTGTCGGCAATGTCGGGGGCGGCAGATTAGGGTTTAATAAGTGTAAGATTAGGGGTGTTTAGACTTGGGGTTCATGTTAGGGTGTTAGGTGTAAACATAAATTTAGTTTCCCCATAGGAATCAATGGGGCTGCGTTACGGAGCTTTACGCTCCTTTATTGCAGGTGTTAGACTTTTTTTCAGTCGGCTCTCCCCATTCATGTCTATGGGGAAATCGTGCACGAGCACGTAAAACCAGCTTACCGCTGCTCACCACAGCGCTGGTATTGGAGTGCAGTATGGAGCTCAATTTTGCTCTACGCTCACTTATTGCCTGCTAACGCCGGGGTTTTTTAAACCTGTAATACCAGCGCTGTAGGTAAGTGAGCGGTAACAATTACTTGCAAGTTAGTACTGCACCGCTCATAACGCAAAACTCATAATCTAGCCGCAAGTTAGTTATTTGCTGTTTTTTACACAATCCTTTTCTTTTGATATTTACTTTATCATATTTGTTTTTACCAAAATAACACTGTTTAATAGCCCTTTAATTCTCTTCAATAAAAGGCTACCTAGGGGCCAAAGACAATTTGATATTCACATTAACTTGAAAAGTTGTTTACAGTTACATGCTCTGTCTAAATTGCAAAAGTTTAATTATGAAAATATGAAAACAAAATAAGGGGAATCAGATAGTGTGATTCTGTACAGTAAAATCGATAAATGTGAACAATATATAGTCAATTGAAAACACCAGTCTCAGGAATGGCAGGATCTTTATGTTAAGCACAACCTAAAATGAACCAGAGGATCATTAAAGGGACATTGTACACTAGATTTGCATAAATGTTTTGTAGATAATCCATTTATTGAGCCCATACAGGTTTTTTTGTAAAAATGTATAGTTTTGCTTATTTTTAAATAGTATTGTGCTGATTTTCAGACTCCTAACCAAGTCCCAAAGTTTTAGATGTTTACTGATGTCTACCTACTCCAGCTTGCTCCTGTTTGTGTAAAGGTTGTTCCTGTTTGTGTCGCCTCTTTTTGCTTTCCATCCATTTCAGTGGGTGTCCTAGCCTAACTCTTTCAACAGTGCTAAACTGTGAGCTTCTATGTAAGTTTTTAGAAGGTTTAATACAGGATTTTTAGATCAGTATCTGTGCATATTCTTCTTTATAGTAGTGTCTACTACATCCAGTTATATGAATATTGGTGTATACTGTCCCTTTAAGTAGCATATTAATAAAAACTGTTTATTTAAAAGCATGCAACGTGTTTCTCTGCTTCCAACAAATGGCTGTTTCTTCAGGCATCATTTTTAGTGTACTGTCCCTTTAATAAAAAGTTTTAAAAAAATATTGTTCAAATCACACTTTTAAAATGATGAACTTTGTACTCAAATTAAAGGGATACTGAACCCAAATGTTTTATTTCATGATTCAGATAGAACATGCAATTCTAAGCAACTTACTAATATACTCATATAATCAATTGTTCTTCGTTCTCTTGGTATCTTTATTTGAAAAAGCAGGACTGTAAGCTTATGAGCCGGCCCATCTTTGGTTCAGCACCTGGGTAGCGTTTGATGATTGGTGTATAAAAATGGGGCAGCTTGTAAGCTTACATTCCTGCTTTTTCAAATAAAGAAACCAAGAGAACGAAGAACAATTGATAATAGGAGTAAATTAGAAAGTTGCTTAAAATTGCTTACTCTATCTTAATCGTGAAAGAAAAAATTTGGGTTCAGTGTCCCTTTAAGCGTGATCAACATGAGTGTATATCATTGCAGAGAAGTGTTTCAACATTTAAATACTACAATTTATTTTAATAATGTTAAATGAATTGCACACATAAGTATGTTATGTTATTAACTAACGGCTAGATTACGAGTTTTGCGTTATGAGTGAAAAAGCCTCATAACGCTGCTTTTTCACTACCGCTGGTATTACAGGTGTTGTAGGTATAGCTGTACCGCAGACTTTTTTGGCACCTTTCAAAAAGTCCTTTTTCAATGGGACTTCCACAGCGCAGGTATTATGAGTTTTTCCTGGGAGACCAAAAAGTGAGCGGGAAAAGCCTATACCGTCAAGATTCGTAAAGTCATCTAAAGTCAGTAGTTATGAGTTTTACATTACAAATCTGTAGCATAAAACTCATAACTAAAGTGTTACAAAGTACACTAACACCCATAAGCTACCTATTAACCCCTAAACCGAGGCCCTCCCGCATCGCAAACACTATAATAAAATGATTAACCCCTAATCTGCCGCTCCGGACATCGCCGCCACTATAATAAACATATTAACACCTAAACCGTGGCACTCCTGCATCGCAAACACTAGTTAAATATTATTATCCCCTAATCTGCCGCCCCCAATGTCACCGCCGCCACTATACTAAAGTTATTAATCCCTAAACCTAACCCTAAGTCTAACCCTAACACCCCCTAACTTTAATATAATTAAAATAAATCTAAATAAAAATTCCTATCATTAACTAAATAATTCCTATTTAAAACTAAATACTTACCTGTAAAATAAACCCTAAGCTAGCTACAATATAACTAATAGTTACATTGTATCTATTTTAGGTTTTATTTTTATTTCACAGCTAAGTTTGTACTGTATTTATTTTAACTAGGTAGACTAGTTAGTAAATAGTTAACTATTTACTAGCTACCTAGTTAAAATAAATACAAATTTACCTGTAAAATAAAACCTAACCTGTCTTACACTAACACCTAACATTACACTACAATTAAATCAATTACATTAATTAAATACAATTAACTAAATTACAAAAAAAAATAAACACTAAATTACACAAAATAAAAAAGAAATTAGCAAATATTTAAACTTAAGCTATTTACTAACTAGTCTACCTAGTTAAAATAAATACAAACTTGCCTGTGAAATAAAAATAAACCCTAAACTAGATACAATGTAACTATTAGTTATATTGTAGCTAGCTTAGGGTTTATTTTATAGGTAAGTATTTAGTTTCAAATAGGAATTATTTCGTTATTAATTATAATTTTTATTTAGATTTATTTTAATTATGTTAAAGTTAGTGGGTGTTAGGGTTAGGGTTAGACTTAGGGTTAGGTTTAGGGGTTAATAACTTTAGTATAGTGGCGACGACATTGGGGGCGGCAGATTAAGGGTTAATAAGTGTAGGTAGGTAGCAACGACATTGGGGGCGGAAGATTGGGGTTAATAAGTGTAATGTAGGCAGCGACGACATTGGGGGCAGCAGATTAGGGGTTAATAAGTGTAGGTAGGTGGCGGAGATGTTGGGCGGCAGATTAGGGGTTAATAAGTGTAATGTAGGTGTCAGCGATGTTGGGGGCAGCAGATTAGGGGTTAATAAGTGTAGGTAGGTAGTGACGACAATGGGGGCGGAAGATTAGGGCTTAATAAGTGTAATGTAGGCAGCGACGACATTGGGGCAGCAGATTAGAGGTTAATAAGTGTAGGTAGGTGGCGGAGATGTCGGGGGCAGCAGATTAGGGGTTAATAAGTGTAATGTAGGTGTCGGCGATGTTGGGGGCAGCAGATTAGGGGTTACTAAGTGTAGGTAGGTAGGTGGTGGCGGCAGTGTCGGGGGCGGCAGATTAGGGGTTAATAAGTATAATGTAGGTGTCGGCGATGTTGGGTGGCAGATTAGGGGTGTTTAGACTCGGGGTTTATGTTAGGTTGTTAGGTGTAAACGTAACTTTTCTTTCCCCATAGGAATCAATGGGGCTGCGTTACGGAGCTTTGTGCTCCTTTATTGCAGGTGTTAGGCTTTTTTTTAGCCTGCTCTCCCCATTGATGTCTATGGGGAAATCGTGCACGAGCATGTAAAACCAGCTCAAAGCAGCGCTGGTATTTGTGTGTGGTATGGAGCTCAACGCAAACATATTGCCTGCTAACGCCGGGTTTTTGCTAACCTGTAATAGCAGCGCTATAGGGAGGTGAGCGGTGACAATAACTTAAATAACTAAAATATTACCGAGCCGCTCATAACGCAAAACTCGTAATCTGGCCGTAAGTGAACAACCTACATTCATACACATGAAACCTAAACATTTAATTATGTTTGAGATAGAGCATTCAATTTTAATAACTTTTCAAATTACTTATATTATACATTTTTCTTCATTTTCTTGGTATTCCCTTTTAAAGGAGCAGCAATGCACTGCTGGGAGCTAGCTGAATCCATTGGGTGAGTCAATAATAACAGTCATAAATGAACAGCCACCAATCAGCACATAGCACCCAGTAGAACATTGCTGTTCTAGGTATGCTTTCCAACAAAGGATGCCGAGAGAACAAATCAAATTAGATAATAGAAGTAAAAACTGCATGCCCTATCTGAATCACGAAAGAAAAAATGTGACTTTACTGTCCCTTTAATGGGTCATAAATGTATATAAAGAAAATGCTCTACTGTGTTATATGCCAGCAACAGTGCTTTAATAAAATTATCTAACTGTGTCTAAACTTTAGAAAGGGGGTCAAATTCAGTATGAAATTCAACCAATTGCAAAACACATATGTGTGTAACCTCCAGCTAGCTCCCAGTGGTGCATTGCTGCTGTTCAGCCTATAAAGAATACCAAGAGAACAAAGCCAATCAGATATTAAATAGCAAACTTACAAGTAGCAAACTGCGTCTAATGCAGAGTCGGGTTAGCGCACAAGCAATAAGTATTTATTTTGTTCTGCACACTCCTTTGAAGTCTATGGGGAGAAGTAAACGCAGTCGCGATAACCAAAGTCCTGAAGTTAGCACACATCGGGTTTCTCTTGCACGCAAACAATTTACTTTCAATTTGTAATACAAGCTAATCTGCCCACGTTAAAATTTTATTCTGAGCAGTGTTTGTGCTCGAAAAATGACCACGCTACTTGTTATCTGTCCCTCTATGTGTTAAAGTATCGATCAAGCGCCCGAGCACTGCTTGTCCCGAGCTAAAGCTGCTCCTGACCAATAGCACTAGTCGTATCATCTGTGTGACTGCTGATTGGGCAACTGGTAGGTTCCGCTTAGGAGTAGCCTTGATAATAAATTTGAGCATCACGGTGCCCGATCCGAAATGCAGCGTCGCCCGCAAATGCCGGCGACGCTGAATTTTGCGCTGGTTTGGTATCACATATACGGTGTAACCTAGAAGTTACGCTCGTATATTTCTGCCGTCGCCCGTAGTTTTTTGGGCCATAGGCAGGTATACCAAACCAGCGCAGTTTGGTATCCAATATACAGCGTAAGGACTTACGTGGCGAAAATGGAGAAATCTTACTCCATTTTCACCTCGCCACAAAAAGCAGCCGTAGTAAGCCTTACGCTGTCTATTGGAGCCCCGTAACTCCCTAAACTAGCTGCTAAATAAAACACCTAACGCATGCGCAATGTCTATCTAGCTGTCAACCGCGATCTGCTAAATAAAACCTAACACCTAACGCATGCTCAATGTCTATCTACCTGTCAACCGCGATCCCCTGCCGCAATCCCTAATAAAGTTATTAACCCCTAAACCGCCGCTCCCGGACCCCGCCGCCACCTACAATAAAAGTATAACCCCCTAATGTGAGCTCCTACCCCGCCGCCAACTACATTAAACTACCCCCTAAAGTGAGCTCCTACCCCTCTGCCAGCTATGTTAAACTACCCCCTAATGTGAGCCCCTTACACCGCCGCCATCTATTTTTCTTTGCAGTTTTCTTTGGGGCATGCCCCGCAAAAGGCCCTTTTAAGGGCTGGTAAGGTAAAAGAGCTAACTTTTTTAATTTAGAATAGGGTAGGGAATTTTTTTGATTTTGGGGGGCTTTATTATTTTATTAGGGGGCTTAGATTAGGTGTAATTAGCTTAAAAATCTTGTAATCTCTTTTTTATTTTTTGTAATTTAGTGTTTTGTTTTTTTTGTAATTTAGTTTAGTTTATTTAATTGTAGTTTAGTTTAGATATTTGTAGTTTATTTAATTTATTGATAGTGTAGGTGTATTTGTAACTTAGGTTAGGATTTATTTTACAGGTAAATTGGTAATTATTTTAACTAGGTAGCTATTAACTATTTAATAGCTATTGTACCTAGTTAAAATAAATACCAAGTTACCTGTAAAATAAATATAAACCCTAAAATAGCTACAATGTAATTATTAATTATATTGTAGCTATCTTCGGGTTTATTTTATAGGTAAGTATTTAGATTTAAATAGGAATATTTTAATTAATAATATTAATATTAGATTTATTTTAATAAGAGTTTAGTTAGGGATGTTAGAGTTAGATAGGGTTATTATACTTAATATATATATATAATATAATAACGATATTAACTATATTAACCCTAATATAATTAGGGTTAATATAGTTAATATATATAATATAATAACTATATTAACTATATTAACCCTAATATAATTAGGGTTAATATAGTTAATATAGCTGGCGGCGGTGTAGGGGGATTAGATTAGGGGTTAATGTGTTTAATATAGGTGGCGGCGGTGTAGGGGGATTTAGATTAGATGCAAAAGAGCTGTTTACTTTGTGACAAAGCCCCACCAAAAGCCCTTTTAAGGGCTGGTAAAAGAGCTGAATTCTTTGGGGCATGCCCCGCAAAAAGCCCTTTTAAGGGCTGGCAATAGAGCAGTTTACTTTGGGGTAATGTCACGCAAAAAGCCCTTTTCAGGGCTATTTGTAGGGTTAGACTTAGGTTTAGTGGTAGGGATAGTTTAGTATTTTAGGGGTTAAATAGTTTAATATAGCTGGCGGCGGGGTAGGGGGATTAGATTAGGGGTTAATTAATTTAATATAAGTGGTGGCAGGGTAGGGGGATTAGATTAGGGGTTAATTAATTTAATATAGCTGGCGGCGGTGTAGGGGGATTAGATTAGGGGTTAATTAATTTAATATAGGTGGCGGCGGGGTAGGGGGATTAGATTAGGGGTTAAATAATTTAATATAGGTGGCGGCGGTGTAGGGGGATTAAATTAGGGGTTAATAATTTTAAAATAGATGGTGGCGGGGTAGGGGCTCACTTTAGGGGGTAGGTAAGGTAGATGGCGGCGGGGTAGGAGCTCACATTAGGGGGTAATATAGATTTAATATAGCTGGCGGCGGGGTCCGGGAGCGGCGGTTTAGGGGTTAATAATTTTATTAGGTGGCGGCGGGGTCCGGGAGCGGCGGTTTAGGGGTTAATACATTTTTTTATTGTTAGGATAGTGAGGGGGGATAGCGGATAGAGGGTTAGACGTGTCGGGCTATGTTAGGGAGGCCTGTTAGACAGTACGGGTGATTTCATAACTTAGTCAGGTTTTGTAGGCGCCGGCAGTTTCTAAAGTGCCGTAAGTCATTGGCGACTCCAGAAATTTGTACTTACGCAGATTTCTGGACATCACTGGTTTATCAGACTTACGGCACTTAAGCATCTGACGGCGCCGTATATAGGATAGCTCAAGTTGCGAGCTGAAACTGCGGGCGGCAGGGGTTCCCTCGCTTGCGCCGCAAACTACGCTGCATATCGGATCGCGCCCCACATTTTTTCATTATGGCCCTGTAATCAATTAGCCCTCATGTTTTACAATTTGTTTTTATGAGTGGCACTAAATGCTGTTACTCAGTAGCTTTTTATTTAAAGGGGCAGTAAACATAGGAATAGTTTTATTTTTTATTTTTTGTTCAGTGGAGAGATATAGTCAATTGCAGGGCTACAAACCACACCGATATGTATGTTACAGGTGCACTCATTTCAGTGCATAGTCCAAACCAGATCCATTAATAAAATGTAAGTTATGAAAAGATCTCCTTTTATATTGTTTACTAATTTGAGCATTTTTACTAATTGAAACTGCAATTCTTCTATTTAATTGGTATGGCTTAGGGAAAAGTTGAGAAAAGAAAAAATACACATAAAACAGCTGAGAATTCTGATTTAAAGGGACATAATACTCATACCCTAAATCACTTTAAAGTGATGCAGAATAACTGTAAAAAGCTGACAAGAAAACATCACCTGAGCATCTCTATGTAAAAAAGCAAAATATTTTACCACAAAAGTTCTTCAGCTCACCAGAGTAAGTGCTGTGTAAACAGTTATACTACAGCTTCTGTCCAGCTGCAATTTGAAGAAAAAAAAAACAATAGCCAATCAGCATCAACAGTGCTGAGGTAATGCTTTGCTTTTGCTGTGATCTCATGAGATTTCATAGAAGTTACTTAAACTGAATAGGAAAATAACATGACAGTTCCTGCACATGACATATGCACACTCCCTAGCTTGTCCTGGGACAAGCATCCTGACTGGCTGCATTAAAGTCTCTTTTCAGTGGGGTGTGAATACTTAGGAAATTTGAGGTAAATATATTGCTTTTTTACAGAGATGTTCAGGTGATATTTTCTAGTCAGCTTTTTACAGTTATGGTGCGTCACTTTCATGTGTTTCAATATTTGGGTATCATGTCCCTTTAATTACTTAATTTTAGACCCTTAGATTACTGTGGCATAATCAGTTTTTAAGATTTTAATCCACAAGGATTATATGATTGCCTATCTGCAATATTCCGCACATATTAGGACACTGATCAATATTCTCTGATATATAATTATTTATTCTACTATAATAGTTGTATCAATCAGACATAACAAGTGATTTATACATGATTTTTGCAAAAAATAAATCTTCATTTCCATTGACCTATTGATCTATAAATGATGCTAATAATCTACCCAATCTGTCTATATCCAAACATGTGTGGGTGTTACAGCGCTGAAGAGAGCAGGTTAAAGTAACTGTGACTGCTGAATCAACAGCAGAATGTAAACAAATCCCACTGAATCCAAGTAAGTTTCCCAGCCAGTCTCTGTATAAATTATTCTGTGTTTGAGGCCAATAGACTGGGGCATCTTTCCAGTCTTATTCCTGAGAGAGGCAGACTGGGAGTATTGCAGCAGCTTGTATCCATCTGCCACTGCATTTGCCAGCTACAGACCTCCAGCAGCAAGTCACTTGAGAGCGTCTTTCTTCACTACCTATTATTCAATTTATAGCAATTAGCACCTGTCCTCTCACTGTAACACATTCTCCTTATTCTTTAATATTTTTCTTCCATGTTTTCTTCACTTCTTCCTCTTTTTATTTGACTCTCAAAGTTTAGATCTGTGTTTTTCCCCCCAGTTCTCCAACTGACCAGCTACTCTATCCCACCCTATTCCCCTCCCACTGCCTCCACTTCTCCAGGTCATCCTTATTCTATCATTCTCTATCCAGCCCTCCAGAATATCAGAATGCAGCCATTGATCAAGGTGAGGAGGAGACTGAACCTTGTGTGGGTGGAGGTAAATGGGGTGGTTGCAAGTACTTAACCCTTATTCATACCTGTAAATTAGAACCACAAGTGTTTGCTGGAAAATTATGCAGTTAAACCCCCCCCCCCATTGTTACTGTTGTTTAATATTTGTTGTGTGATTAACATTATTTTGTGTGCTGCCCATTATATGTCTATTGTTAAGTAATTTTTTTACTTGCTTTCAGTGCCATATTTAAATTTCTGTTGCCCCTAGACATAGACTTCAGAGTTGGCATTTGTGGTTAATGAGCACTCGTGTTTGCTGATAGTGAGGCTGTATATTCCTTGATGTGGTATTTGATTGTACAAAGATTAAAGGTAATTATTATTATTATTATTATTATTTATAACATGGCAACATTTATGTACAGCTCGGCAGTTGCCTTCTTTATGACAAATCTGTCTCTGGTAGCTTTATAAAGGGGCCTCTGTTAAGCACAGTTTGTATGTATAATGCGTCTGATGTCTTTACAGATGGGATTAGAACTAATAATGACACATTATATAAAGGAGGGTGTACAAATCTTATCCACAAGCCTTTTTCAGTGCTCCAAGTAGATGAAGAACTCTGTTGTCATTAAAACTAGTGATGCTGGAGTTGATTTGTAGTTGCAAAATATTTGAATCTGCATAAAAGCAGACGTTATGTGTCATGCTGAGTAAAGATTTTTTTTTATGGTGCTGTCAGTATACTCAGCTCTGCAGGGTTAATAAAGGGACACAAAAGTCCAATTTAAACCTCTATGGAGAGTATAATTAAAATAAAAAAAATAATAATTCTAATTTACATCTTTCTCTCAGTATCCTTTGTTGAAACTTAAATGGACAATAAAGTCAAAATTAAACTTTCATGATTCAGATAGAGCATACAATTTTAATCCTTTTTCCAATTAGTTTCTGTTATCTAATTTGTGTTATTTTCTTTGTATCCTTTGTTGAAAAGCATACCTAGGTAGGCTCAGGAGCAGCTGGGAGTTAGGTGCTGACTGGTGGCTGCATACATATGACTGTTTTCATTGGCTCACCTGGTGTGTTCAGCTAGCTCCCATTTGTGCATTGCTGCTCCTTTAACAAAGGATAACAAGATAATTAAATTTGTTAACAGAAGCAAATTAGAAAGTTGCTTAAAATTGCATAATATTAGTGGTGGACAACTTCCCATCGCATGGCGGCCATAACTTAACAGTTAGGGCCGCATATATATTTATGGCTAATAAACAAACAAATAAAATAAAATGTCCTAAAAATGTTCAGTGGCACGGGGTCAGATTTAGGTGAGGTTGGAGGGTACCCTCTGTCTGCAGTTCTTCCCTCCAGAGGGCTTTTTTGAGTTGTGGCCACCACAAAGCACACTTTTTTGTTCTGGTTTTATCTGAGGCTACAACGCTATGATACACCTTGTTAGTTCTGCTTTTCTTAAAGGGATGCAAAAACTAGTGCTAAGGGTCACATATATCCCTTGGGCCACCAGTTGGCCATCCCTGCTCTATCTGCATCATGAAAGAAAAGCTTGGGGTTGTCTGTGCTTTTTACTCCTTTCAAAGAGAACATACTGAAGTAGGCTCAGGAGCGTGCACATGGCATGTGTCTTGAGCAGTATATGTATAACATTGTTAAAAACATTGATGCAAACACTGTTGATTGCGATATAGTGTACGTCCCATGAAAGTTTACTCCCACATCCCTTCAAAGCCATTTTTTTTTTTGCTGCATATAAAAGAGGGACATTAAATTGTACTAAAAACATTGGTTGTTATGCTTATGGATTGTGTCACCGTCCGCCAATAGATATGAGGAATGTGTCACTAAGGATAGCTCAGATATGCATTTCCCGTTGGTTTCTAAATAAATTATAACAACTTTTCATGTAAATAATTATTAGTCAGGAAACATCTCCTTACCTTGCGGCTTGTGCTAGTGTACCTGGTGCTAAAGTAGTTAGTATATGTATGTAATATAAATATATATATATATATATATATATATATATATATATATATTATATACTGTATATATTTAAAAAACATTCAAACTTGTAAGCGTAATTAAGGGAAAAAAATAAGCGTGCGAAGAAAACTACACATCAAACAGTACATTGGACTAAGATGGGGCTATGAGTTAATCAGTGCACTTTACTATGGTTAAAAAACAGATACACTATTAATAATATACAATACAAATCTAAAAACGACACCAGAGTATAAAGAGAGTGAAACCACCGGTGGTAATTCGACCAAAAACTAAAATCACAGCAAAAGTTCCATCTGCGTTCATTCTCAAGATTAAAAAAATGTTAAGTATTACTTAAGTATTATGTCCTTAGGTGATTCCTTCTGCGGACCAAGCTGCTGCGGCATTCCCTTGTGCGCAGGGCCGGATTTCCCATTAGGCACAGTAGGCATGTGCCTACAGGCGCCTTGCAGTGAGGGGCGCCTGCCTGTCAATAATAAAAAAAAAAAAAAAAAAAAAAAAAAAATTTTTTTTTTTTTTTTTTTTTTTTTTTTATGAGGGCATTTATTTTAGTAAGAATTGTGCTGCCAGGTGCCTACAAAGTCGAGTGTTTCATTGGGAATATGTTACAGCAGTTGAGGGAGCCATGAAGGAGAGAGGGGCAAAGATTAAAACTAAACCCCTCCCATTGAATTTCTAAATTCTAATTTTAAACACATTTGTTGACCCCTGGATTACATATAATCTACAACATTCCATGTTTTCCTTTGAGAGCAACATCATATGATATTTATATTTCAGAACAAAATAAATGTAACATCTGTGTGTGTTTGTACCAAAAATATCAGAGTTTACAAGATTTTTTTCCCTACATTTTATATTTTCTTCCACTGGCTGCACAGGTTGTTGATGGTGATGAGCTTGCATGCTGCTAGTTTTAATATTGCTATTGTTTACACAAAACTGTGTTTGACTCCAACAAAATGTTAAGCACATAGTCAAAGTCATCTCCAGAAAAGCAATACACTAATGGCTTGTCAATAAACATGTCCTATGAGCCCATCTGGGTCTGCACAGATGTGTATTGCTGTCTCAGAACTGACATTGACTATGTGTTTAACTCTTTTGCAAGAGGCTAACACACTTCTCTGCAAGCACTAGTGCAATAATAAAATGCCCAGCAAACTGTCACATTTGATGTCCCTTTAAATAGGGTTTTCTTTAGAATATTTTGCATTAAAAGTTTAACATGATTTGTTTTTGTTATACATAATAGAAATTGTATGGCCATTTGAGTCAAGTGAATATTGATTTTTGGTGTAGCTTCCATTACAACAAATATTGCAATTGGTGTGTGTATTTGTGTATCTCCATAAAAGGGAAAATGTAATTTTACATCTAATATTTATTTTTAGTTGTCCTAAATAATAATAAAAAAAAGTCCTCATTTTTTCCACTTTTTTCTAGGGGGGGTGGGGGGGGTGGGGGGGGGCGCTTCAGGTTTTTGTGCCTACAGGCACCTGAGATGTAAATCCGGCCCTGCTTGTGCGCTGCTAACTCACTGCACTTCCGCGTCTCCGGTCAATGGGGGTCTCGCTAAGGGGCGTATACTGTAATTTCAAATGAAAAGTGCACAATAAAATTTGTATTTTAAACATCATACAAAACAAATAATTGAACCATTCACACAAAAATAAGCAGGGAAAACTGTATTGTTAAGGTACCAAAGATCGTATTTTACCAAAAACGTAAAATTATGTATGTAATTTACACTGGAATAAATCGTATTAAATATGCAAAGCGTAAATTGTAATTTTAGTACACTGGATGTGCAAAAAAACACACTGAAATTTGTACATATAAAATACAAAATGCAAAGAGCAATTGTTTTTTCGTAAAATGGGCTAAACATGGGTGTATATGAAAATGTCTCTATTCCCAGCGTAATTCTGTAAAGATGTTTGCACTGCAGATCTCACAGTTTTTTCTCGCCAACTAAAAGCTGGTGAGCTTTTCTCAAAACACTCAAAAACATAATTTATGTAAGAATTTACCTGATAAATTAATTTCTTTCATATTGGCAAGAGTCCATGAGCTAGTGACGTATGGGATATACAATCCTACCAGGAGGGGCAAAGTTTCCCAAACCTCAAATGCCTATAAATACACCCCTCACCACACCCACAATTCAGTTTAACGAATAGCCAAGTAGTGGGGTGATAAAGAAAGGAGTAAAAAGCATCAACATAGGAATTTGGAAATAATTGTGCTTTATACAAAAAAATCATTAACACCATAAAAAGGGTGGGCCTCATGGACTCTTGCCAATATGAAAGAAATTAATTTATCTGGTAAATTCTTACATAAATTATGTTTTCTTTCATGTAATTGGCAAGAGTCCATGAGCTAGTGACGTATGAGATATCAATACCCAAGATGTGGAACTCCACGCAAGAGTCACTAGAGAGGGAGGGATAAAAATAAACAACAGCCATTTTCCGCTGAAAAAATAATACACAACCCAAAATATAAGTTTATTCTTTAAATGACAAGAAAAACTTAAAACATCAGCAGAAGAATCAAACTGAAACAGCTGCCTGAAGAACTTTTCTACCAAAAACTGCTTCTGAAGAAGCAAATACATAAAAACGGTAGAATTAGTAAATTTATGAAAAGAAGACCAAGTTTATCAACTGAAGCTTCATTCTTAAAAGCCCACGAAGTGGAGACTGATCTAGTAGAATGAGCTGTAATTCTCTGAGGCGGGGCATGACCCGACTCCAAATAAGCCTGAAGAATCAAAAGCTTAAACCAAGAAGCCAAGGAAATAGCAGAAGCCTTCTGACCTTTCCTAGGACCAGAAAATATAACAAATAGACTAGAAGTCTTCCTGAAATCTTAAGTAGCTTCAATATAATATTTCAAAGCTCTCACCACATCCAAAGAATGTAAGGATCTTTCCAAAGCATTCTTAGGATTAGGACATAAGGAAGGAACAACAATTTCTATACTAATGTTGTTAGAATTCACAACCTTAGGAAAAAAATTAAATGAAGTCCGCAAATCCGCCTTATCCTGATGAAAAATCAGAAAAGGAGATTCACAAGAAAGAGCAGATAGCTCAGAAACTCTTCTAGCAGAAGAGATGGCCAAAAGGAACAACACTTTCCAAGAAGGTAGATAAATTTCCAAAGAATGCATAGGCTCAAAATGGAGGAGCCTGTAAAGCCCTCAAAACCAAATTAAGACTCCAAGGAGGAGAGATTGATTTAATGACAGGCTTAATACGAACCAAAGCCTGTACAAAACAGTGAATATCAGGAAGTTTAGCAAACTTTCTGTGAATAAAACAGAAAGAGCAGAGATTTGTCCCTTCAAGGAACTTGCAGACAAACCCTTATCCAAACCATCCTGAAGAAACTGTAAAATTCTTGCAACTCTAAAAGAATGCCAAGAGAATTTATGAGAAGAACACCATGAAATGTAAGTCTTCCAAACTCGATAATAAATCTTTCTAGAGACAGATTTACGAGCTTGTAACATAGTATTAATCAACCTCTATGACTAACCACTAAGCAATCAATTTCCATACCTTCAAATTAATGATTTGAGAACCTGATGGAAAACGGACCTTGAGACAGTAGGCCCGGCCTTAACGGAAGTGGCCAAGGATGGCAGCTGGATATCCGAACAAGACCCGCATACCAAAACCTGTGAGGCCATGCTGGAGCCACCAGCAACACAAACGATTGTTCCATGATGATTTTGGAAATCACTCTTGGAAGAACTAGAGGCAGGAAAATATAAGCAGGTTGATAACACCAAGGAAGTGTCGGCGCACCACTGCTTCTGCCTGAAAATCCCTGGACCTGGACAGGCATCTGGGAAGTCTCTTGTTTAGATGAGAGGCCATCAGATCTATCTCTAGAAGACCCCATATCTGAACAATCTTAGAAAACCATCTGGATGGAGGGACCATTCCCCCGGATGTAAAGTCTGACGGCTGAGATAATCCGCCTCCCAATATCTATACCTGGGATATGCACCACAGAATTTAGACAGGAGCTGGATTCCGCCCAAGCAAGTATCCGAGATGCTTCTTCTATAGCTTGTGGACTGTGAGTCCCACCCTGCTGATTGACAAATGCCACTGTTTGTGATATTGTCTGTTCTCTCTTCAACAGAGGCAAAAACTGAAGAGCTCTGAGAATTGCACGGAGTACTAAAATATTGATTGGTAATCTCGCCTCTTGAGATTTCCAAACCCCTTGTGCTGACAGAGATCCCCAAACAGCTCCCCAACCTGAAAGACTTGCATCTGTAGTGATCATAGTCCAGGTTAGCTGAACAAAGAAGCCCCTTGAAGTAAACGCTGGTGATTTAACCACCACGTCAGAGAGTGTCAAACATTGGGATTTAAGGATATTAATTGTGATATCTTTGTATAATCCCTGCACCATGGATTCAGCAAACAAAGCTGGAGAGGTCTCATGTGAAAATGAGCAAAGGGAATCACGTCCGATGCTGCAGTCATGAGACCTAAATGTTCCATGCACATAACCACTGAAGGGAATGACTGAGACTGAAGGTGCCGACAGGCTGCAACCACTTTCAAACGTCTCTTGTCTGTTAGAGACAGAGTCATGGACACTGAATCTATCTGGAAACCTAAAAAAAGGTGACCCTTGACTGAGGAATCAAGAAACTTTTTGGTAAATTGATCCTCCAACCATGTTTTCGAAGAAACAACACTAGTTGATTCGTGTGAGATTCTGCAGAATGTAAAGACTGAGCTAGTACCAAGAAATCGTCCAAATAAGGAAACACCGCAATACCCTGCTCTCTGGTTTCCATAAAGCAGGGCACCTAGAACCTTTAAAAAAGATTTTTTGAGTGGTTGCTAGTCCAAATGGAAGAGCAACGAATTGATAATGCTTGTCTAGAAAAGAGAATCTCTGGAACTGATAATGATCTGAATGAATCGGAATATGAAGGTATACATCCTGCAAGTTCATTGTGGACCTAAAATGTCCTTGCTGAATAAAAGGCAGAACAGTCCTTAAAGTCACCATTCGAAAATTGGCACTCTTACATAACGATTCAAAATTTTCAGAACCAGAATTGGTCTGAATGAAATTTCCTTCTTTGGGACAATGAATAGATTTGAATAAAACCCCAGACCTTGTTCCTGAAAAGGAACTGGCATGACTAACCCTGAACTCCAGGTCTGAAACACACTTCAGGAAAGCCTGAGCTTTAACTGGATTTGCTGGGATGCGTGAGAGAAAAAAATCTACTCACAGGAGGATTTACTCAGAATCCTATTCGATACCCCTGAGAGACAATTCTCTGAAACCATTGATTTTGGATAGAAGTTATCCAAACATCCTTGAAAAAAACCTTAATCTACCCCCTACCAGCTGTGCTGGAATGAGAGTCGCACCTTCATGCGGACTTAGGGGCTGGCTTTTGGTTTCTTAAATGGGTTGAATTTATTCCAATTAATGAAGGTTTCCAATTGGAAACAGATTCCATAGGGAAGGATTAGATTTTTTGTTCCTTATTGACAAAAAGAACGAAAAATGGTTAGAAGCCCTATATTTACCCTTAGGTCTCTTATTACATTGGAAAGAAAGAGATAGCAATCTAGACTTAAAAAGTCATATCAGCATTCCAAGATTTAAGCCTCAAAACTCTTCTAGCTAAAAATAGCTAAAGACATAGATCTAGCATCAATCTTGATGATATAAAAAAATGGCATCAGAACTGATTAGTATGTTGCAGTAAGGGAACAATGCTAGATACATCAGAATCCAATTCTTGTTGCGCTAATTCTCCAACAAAAATGTTGATGCAGCTGCAACATCAGCCAAAGAAATTGCAGGCCTGAGGCGACCTGAAAATAAATAAGCTTTCCTTAGATAAGATTCAATAAGATTCAAGTTTCCTATCTAAAGGAACTTAAGTACTATCTTCTATAGGAATAGAGGTACGTTCAGCAAGAGTAGAAATAGCCTCATCAACTTTGAGGATCTTTTCCCAAAACTCTATAGAAATTGCTGGTAAAAGGATACAATTTTTAAACCTTGAAAAAGGAATAAAAGAAGTACCCGGCTTATTCCATTCCTTAGAAATCATATCAGAAATAGCATCAGGAACAGGAAAAAACCTCTGGAGTAACCACAGGAGGTTTAAAACTGAATTTACTAGTTCTAATATCAAGAGGACTAGTTTCCACGATATCCAAAATAATTAACACTTCTTTAACAAAGAACAAAAATACTTCATATTAAATAAATAAGTAGATTTGTTAGTGTCAATATCTGAGGAAGGATCTTCTGAATCAGATAGATCCTCATCAGAGGAGGATAATTCATTATGTTGTCGGTCATTTGAAATTTCATCAACCTTATAGGTTTTAAAAGACCTTTATATAAATTAGAAGGCAGAATCAGTAACAAATTCTTTAAATTTCATAGGTATAACATGTACATTTAAAAGTTGAAGGAACAACAACAGGCAATGTACTATTTACTGATGGACACTATAGCCTCTAGTTATCAAGCCGTCTACTTACCTGCATTCGCCGGCCCAATACGCTCGCCTAAGCTTGCCTACCATCGCCGCCGCGGACCTGAATACGTTCGCCAAAGTTATCAAGAAAGCTGTCAAGAAGCCGTGCACCAAGTACGGAGCGATGAGCAGCGGACTGTTGTTAACTAACAGTCATCGATCTCGCTGCTCATCAGCTTCTTCACAGCTTTCTTGCTAGCCTGTCACTAAGCACCCACACTATACTATACTGTTTTACCCCCTAAACCACCGTTCCCGGACCCTGCCGCCACCTACATTATACCTATTAACACCTAATCTGCCGCCCCTATACCGTCGCCACCTATATTAAAGTTATTAACCCCTATCCTGTGGATCCCGGACCCCCCCGCAAATAAATTAAATGTTTAACCCCTAAACCACCGCTCCCGGACCCTGCCGCAACTAAATTAAATGTTTAACCCCTAAACCGCTGCTCTCGGACCCCGCCGCCACCTATATTAAACTTATTAACCCCTAAACCTAAGTCTAACACTAACACTAACACCCCCCTAACTTAAATATTATTTAAATAAATCTAAATACATATTACAATTATTAACTAAATTATTCCTATTTAAAACTAAATACTTACCTGTAAAATAAACCATAAGATAGCTACAATATAACTAATAATTATATTGTAGCTATTTTAGGATTTATATTTATTTTACAGGCAACTTTGTATTTATTTTATCTAGGTACCATAGCTATTAAATAGTTATTAACTATTTAATAGCTACCTAGTTAAAATAACTACAAAATTACCTGTAAAATAAAACCTAACCTAAGTTACAAATACACCTAACACTACACTATCATTAAATTAATTTAAAAAATTACCTACAATTACCTAAAATTAAATACAATTAAATAAACTAAACTATAGTACAAAAAAAACCCACTAAATTACAGAAAATAATAAAAAATTACAAGAACTTTCAACTAATTACACCTAATGTAAGCCCCCTAATAAAATAAAAAAGCCCTCCAAAATAATAAAATGCCCTACCCTATACTAAATTACAAAGTAATCAGCTCTTTTACCAGCCCTTAAAAGGGCTTTTTGCGGGGCATTGCCCCAAAGTAATCAGCTCTTTTACCTGTAAAAAAAAATACAGGGGGGACGTGTTATCAGGAGCTCCAGGAGATGGTCTGTGCAATCCGCCGATTATCCACAGACAATTGCAGCATCTAAGAAAAGCATTATTATCTCTGTCTGCAGTATAATCTGCTGATCTGAAATATATCACACTTGCTGACTTAATGACTCTGGAGAGCTTATCTGGACCGCTGAGGCCTCTGGCCCTCAGCCCCCCCCCCCCCCCCCGGTTATCTGGGTAAAGAATTCCCTACTGGATTGCAATCTTTCCCTACACCAAAACGTGAACTTTTTTACAGAGCTACGCTACTCATACCCCTATTAGAACACCTTGTAAACCATCTGACATATATTAGCTCGGCATGCGGCCTATCCAAAATGGCGGGGACCGAACTTTGCTTACAAGTGGTCGGAGCACTTTTAGATGCCCATTTTGTGAAACTTCAGGCAGCACTATTAGCGGAATGGGACTCTCTGAAAGAAACCTGCAAACCTTTTATTCGCAGATCTCAGCCATTGTCCGAGCCTCTGATTGTACATTGCTCACCAAATAGACGGGCCGTTGAAGCAGCAACTTCCTCCGACTCGCAAGCTACCATCTATGCAGATACAGGAGAATTTCGACATTCTGCACAGATCATTGCCGCTGTGGAGAGTGATATAGTAAACCTGCCCTCACCAACTCAGGACTCAGACGCTTGGAACTTAACTGTGACTTACTCTGTGCGGAGGGCCCGAACGGACTGCTGGGCTGACGCAACACTAGCCGTCTCTTACCAGAGCCCGATTGAAGGTACATATCTCAATTTAACTGCGGGTGTCAGGCGACAGGGACATAACATCTCTGCAGTCCCAATTTTACCTCCCCCAAAAGCCTCTGCTGATCCTTCTCATGGTCCAACATACCTGCAATTCCCGGTGCCGGACCCTCAGGAGGCGTCCGGGGGGAACATTGAAGGTGGCAAAAACAGCGAGCTGAGCCGAGAAGTGCTGGGGTCGCGGTTGGCGCTGCAGCAGCTAATCCTTTTAGCCTGCAGGTAAAGGAGCTTTACAAACTAATTTCAGCCTACCCGATACAAAAGGGAGAGTGTACAGCAGGCCGTGAGGTGGTACACGTGGAGACCCTGAACTACAAGCAGAGACATCAGCTTGCCCTGATCTTGAGATGCACCGCTGCTGGAATCAGTCTGACACAGCGTTCCGGCATAGGATGAAGGCAGAGAGCCCACATGGGCAGCAGAGAAGTGAGAGACTGTACAGAGACACTTTAATACCATGTAAGCCATTTCCAGATGAACAATGGGACTGTTTTTTTTCTTTATAATTAATGTCTCTATGCCGGTATAACTCAAGCATACTAGAATCCTAATGACGGCATTAAAACCTGAAGTTTGGGGGTAATTGCTTGAGCACTACAGCGAATATTACAAACTATCTCAGATGGGTGTTATTTCTTAGATTCTCAGTTCGTGTTTATATGCTTCCCTCTCCCTGTACATTCTTTTGGCATATGGCTTGTTGCCTTAATCATTTAAACTGTGTGTACTACTTACATGGCAGCTTTAACTCCCCTTGTAAGGTTCTCTATTGTTCCCTTCTATCATTTGCAAAAAGAAAAGTTGAGAAGGGGTGTATATGTGCTTGTAAGATATACAATTTTATTTGTTAGGTACCTGTTATCTACTTATCCTGATGTTTAGGGCTTATATGTTTAACTGGGCAGCTGGAACCTAAAGCAAACAGTCCCTAATAGGTTAAAAATATGTATAGCCCTCTATGTTCTATATCTATTGCAAATGTAATCACTGTTATTTCCTTTCAGGGCATAACATCAACATAGGCACATGATGCTTTCACTTAGCTATGCTATTTGATGTCACAGAGGTTCATCTCAGACACTACACTCATGCATATGGTCCCTCTGTAGTGGGTAGAACCAGTATGGGGGACCAGGGGCTATTCCACACTCCTTGTTCCCTCATTTTAATTATGCCTTTATCATAATTTTACTTGCCATAACCTTGTAGCCATCCTTTATTTGATATCTTTAACCCTATGTATCATACTCCCAATGCTGAACTGTCAGCGGCCGAGACAGTAGAGGCATGTTCACTTTCTCGAAGTTGGGGAATAAGCTGATATTTGTAAATGGCAGAGGTAACATTCTATTAGACTTATGGACACAAGGATGATCCTGACCGAGATCCCTCATATATAGTATACAAACTGGCCTTTTTTCTTGGCTTCCAACTTTTAAAGCTATGTGCCTAGTAAAATAGATGTGGCATATATAGAAGAATTCAAGAGGGGTCAATATCTGATTGTGTGTTTTTTGAATAGGTACACTGCATAATATACCAGTTTATTAAGTACTAGTCCTAAAGCCCGTTGACACGGGCCGTGTTATGTTATTCTCTCTCTCTCTCTCTCTCTCTCTCTCTCTTTCTCTCTCTTTCTCTCTCTTTCTCTCTCTCTCTCTTTCTCTCTCTCTTTCTCTCTCTCTTTCTCTCTCTCTTTCTCTCTCTCTTTCTCTCTCTCTTTCTCTCTCTCTTTCTCTCTCTCTTTCTCTCTCTCTTTCTCTCTCTCTCTCTTCCTCGCGCGCCTCTGTGTTACAGCTGAGCTGCCGGGTCCTCGCGCGCCTCTGTGTTACAGCTGAGCTGCCGGGTCCTCGCGCGCCTCTGTGTTACAGCTGAGCTGCCGGGTCCTCGCGGCAAGAATTTGTCTGAACTGCGCATGACGGCTTCAGACAAACTCTTGTCTTTTATTATATAGGATAGTAAGTTGCTTGGTTGCATAACTAATTAACTAACAAAATATGTTATCTATGGTTGAATATTTTCCTAGCAATTAAACAAAAAGAAGAACAAGGTTCATCACCCGAGATCCATGAGTTGTCTCCTTCTGTCCCAATTTACCAGCTATAACTATTCATTGCTCATAGTTGAGAGGTCCAAGAGTGGCCTCATAAGACATCTAGCTGGTATACAGTTTATGTGTCAAATATTGTTAATGCCTTAGGTCCAAGAGTGGCCTATTTTGTCATTTTTATTTCCTCTTCAAAGTCCCCCACTATGTATATGATGTAGTCCAGGAGGCCCAAGATAGACCTCTTTAGCTCACTGTGGGAAATAATTTTACCTTATATAGTACCATGCTTTAAGAGGACACTTCCTATTAAAAACTGAGGTTCATTGTGTAATACTTCTGCATATTTTCCAGCAACATTTGTATTAATTGATGGTGTTATTTTTGGACTTTGTATTTGTTAATTTTGTTTGTGGTTGGACATTCTGTACAATAACTTGCTTGTCTTACTTATTTTTAAACCTTAATAAAAACGTTTTTTTAAAAAAAAAAAATACAACCCCCCAACATTACAACCCACCACCCACACACCCCTACTCTAAAACCCACCCAAACCCCCCTTAAAAAAACTTAACACTGGGGGGGCGTGTCCGTGCAGCGTTCTGGTGAGGACGCATCTTCTGAATGCTCCGGCAGAAAAACTGATAATCCGCCGATTATTTTTAACAGCAGCAAGATAAAAATCATATTACATTAAGGCTTCACACTGTCACTGATTGTGACCCGGCATTTAAATTCTTGTTTGCTTTTATGACCTCAGAGATTCAGATCAGAAAAAGAAGGCCTAGGGCGGCGGCCCATTGTCAGGCATACACCTCCCCCCCTGAGAAGAAATGGGGTATCAACGCTGTCGGTAGACTTTGACTTGCTGAAATTTCTTCCCCGCATACTAAAAACGGGAAAGCAAGTTATACTGGGGGACAGCAACATCTGCGCCCATTGATCATCTCTCTTCTCTCCCCTGCTACGCCCGGAAGACGTCTGATATAATAGACATGGCAGAAGTGAGACATATGCAGCAGCCTGACAGCCACCTATGGAAATTTGAGCTACTCATGCAAAACTTGATGGATAGTGCGCCATATGACTTTCTGATACAGCGCATACAAATAAGCCCACACAAGTCTCTAGAAACAGAAACCGTGCTTGATATAGTGCCACCGACCCAAACAAGTACTCCACAAAGCCAGCATGGCCACCCGCCATTACAGGGAGCCCGCATGGAGTACAGCAACAACATTCAAAGAGAGCTGATTGCAAAACCTCTCCCACAGCTTTTGCCTCCTCTTACCGGCATTTCAGGGAAGCATAGCGAACACACTGCCCAGCCTCAGGGGATGCCTCTGATGGAGGCCCCGCGCCCTCGGGCAAACAAGAGGAGGATGACATACATCACGGCAGATGGGAAGGCAGGACTGTGCAACTTATTAATGTCGGCAATGCAGCTACCAGACCAAATGGTGAGGAGACCCACAAACATATCTCACGCCAGTACCTGGCAAAACATCTCCTGCTCACACATAAGCGGTGATACCCCGAAGAAAGGAGAGGGGTAGATGGCAGATGCTCCCCTCAATCAGCATGTGGCCGGTTTTGCCCTTCACTGCAACATATCCCTTCAGCTAATGCCACATAAAATTGACACTGGTAACTTCATAGCAGCTATGACTAACTTTTTCTTATGATTTGTTGAAAAGTTTGACATTTAAACCTTAGTTAAGCTATGCCCCTTATTATCCTCACTCTCCCTCTCTCTGATCTGGGGATGAATTAGCAGTAGTTTTATCATTAAAAAGCCTGTCTGTTACTTAAATGAATGGAGTAAGCCAGCAAAGCCCTAGGGAATGAGGGTGAACCTCTACCCAAAAAACATGCTAAATGGACGTTAATAAAACTAAGATGGAGGTGTTCAATTTTATGTTGATAGTTTCTGAAATGTATTGAGAATATTGTTGCACATTTATTTGACAAGGTGTGTTTGCTTGGTTGCATGTTTTTTTTTTTAATTTGTGGTGCAACGTGGGAAAAGATTAATGACTCACATACATTGATAAAACATACCGTCTGTATCATGACGCTATCTAGGGGTCTATGTGTTATGCATTCAAGGGGCTAGTATCTGAGTGACCTAGATACATCCTAAAATATATATAAAGGAGCTAATCTGAATTATAAGACCTAAGCTATTTTAGTATGCACATACTAATGCCCCCTAACTGCACATTCATTCATCTAAGCGTGCAAACAAGATATATCATTTTAGTCCCCCGATCTCAGTTTTTATATAATATTCCCATGATTATTTGTTAGTAACTCATTTACCCCCTGTAATTTACAATTACTCCATATCAAGCTCCCGCAAATACGGGAATCAGTTTTGAAATATACATGCCTGATATAGCCTTAAAGCACATAAGTTCTGTGTTACCCAATAGCCTGTTTCGGTTATATTATAATTGTTGATTTTCTTTACCCCTCAGCTTCTCCTCACATCTTTATACATACTCAATACTGTTCTTATAAGTATCTATCTCGGACCCAAGAGTGGTCTGCATAACTAGATATAAGGGAACAGTTATAGCATACACTGGCCTAGATTTGGAGTTCGGCGGTAGAAGGGCTGTTAACGCTCCGCTGGCTTTTTTCTGGCCGCACCATAAATTTAACTCTGGTATCGAGAGTTCAAACAAATGCTGCGTTAGGCTCCGTCCTGGCATCCGGTGCTGAAGAGGTCCAGAAGAGGCTCCAAAGTCTTCCTCCTATCCGGCAAGAAGAGGACATCCGGACCGGCAAACATCTTCTCCAAGCGGCATCTTCGATCTTCTTCCATCCGGTGCGGAGCGGGTCCATCTTGAAGCAGCCGACGCGGATCCATCCTCTTCTTCCGGCGTCTCCCGACGAATGACGGTTCCTTTAAGGGACGTCATCCAAGATGGCGTCCCTCGAATTCCGATTGGCTGATAGGATTCTATCAGCCAATCGGAATTAAGGTAGGAAAATTCTGATTGGCTGATGGAATCAGCCAATCAGAATCAAGTTCAATCCTATTGGCTGATCCAATCAGCCAATCAGATTGAGCTCGCATTCTATTGGCTGATCGGAACAGCCAATAGAATGCGAGCTCAATCTGATTGGCTGATTGGATCAGCCAATCGGATTGAACTTGATTCTGATTGGCTGATTCCATCAGCCAATCAGAAAATTCCTACCTTAATTCCGATTGGCTGATAGAATCCTATCAGCCAATCGGAATTCGAGGGACGCCATCTTGGATGACGTCCCTTAAAGGAACCGTCATTCGTCGGGAGACAACGGAAGAAGAGGATGGATCCGCGTCGCCTGCTTCAAGATGGACCCGCTCCGCACCGGATGGAAGAAGATCGAAGATGCCGCTTGGAGAAGATGTTTGCCGGTCCGGATGTCCTCTTCTTGCCGGATAGGAGGAAGACTTTGGAGCCTCTTCTGGACCTCTTCAGCCACCGGATGATGGATCGCCAACCCCCGCTTGGGTTGGATGAAGATGTTGGAGCCAGGACGGATCGGTGAACCTGGTATGGTGAAGACAAGGTAGGATGATCTTCAGGGGCTTAGTGTTAGGTTTCTTTAAGGGGGGTTTGGGTTAGATTAGGGGTATGTGGGTGGTGGGTTGTAATGTTGGGGGGGGGGGGTATTGTATGTTTTTTTTTACAGACAAAAGAGCTGAATTCTTTGGGGCATGCCCCGCAAAGGGCCCTGTTCAGGGCTGGTAAGGTAAAAGAGCTTGTAACTTTTTTAATTTAGAATAGGGTAGGGAATTTTTTATTTTGGGGGTCTTTGTTATTTTATTAGGGGGCTTAGAGTAGGTGTAATTAGTTTAAAATTGTTGTAATATTTTTCTTATGTTTGTAAATATTTTTTTATTTTTTGTAACTTAGTTCTTTTTTATTTTTTGTACTTTAGCTAGTTTATTTAATTGTATTTATTTGTAGGAATTGTGTTTAATTAATTTATTGATAGTGTAGTGTTAGGTTAATTGTAGGTAATTGTAGGTAGTTTATTTAATTAATGTATTGATAGGGTAGTGTTAGGTTTAATTATATCTTAGGTTAGGATTTATTTTACAGGTAAATTTGTTATTATTTTAACTAGGTAACTATTAAATAGTTCTTAACTATTTAATAGCTATTGTACCTGGTTAAAAT
The DNA here is from genome assembly GCF_027579735.1 of Bombina bombina. Taxonomy (NCBI): domain Eukaryota; kingdom Metazoa; phylum Chordata; class Amphibia; order Anura; family Bombinatoridae; genus Bombina; species Bombina bombina. The sequence goes on along the minus strand of NC_069501.1, from coordinate 1,139,723,819 downwards.
AATTACAAAGTTGCCTGTAAAATAAATATTAATCCTAAAATAGCTATAATATAATTATAATTTATATTGTAGCTATATTAGGATTTATTTTACAGGTAAGTATTTAGCTTTAAATAGGAATCATTTATTTAATAAGAGTTAATTTATTTTGTTAGATGTAAATTATATTTAAGTTAGGGGGGTGTTAGTGTTAGGGTTAGACTTAGCTTTAGGGGTTAATCCATTTATTATAGTAGCGATGAGCTCCGGTCGTCAGATTAGGGGTTAATAATTGAAGGTAGGTGTCAGCGATGTTAGGGAGGGCAGATTAGGGGTTAATACTATTTATGATAGGGTTAGTGAGGCGGGTTAGGGGTTAATAACTTTATTATAGTAGCGGTGCGGTCCGCTCGGCAGATTAGGGGTTAATAAGTGTAGGCAGGTGGAGGCGACGTTGAGGGGGGCAGATTAGGGGTTAATAAATATAATATAGGGGTCGGCGGTGTTAGGGGCAGCAGATTAGGGGTACATAGGGATAACGTAGGTGGCGGCGCTTTGCGGTCGGCAGATTAGGGGTTAATTATTTTAAGTAGCTGGCGGCGACGTTGTGGGGGGCAGGTTAGGGGTTAATAAATGTAATACAGGGTTCGGCAGGGTTAGGGGCAGCAGATTAGGGGTACATAAGTATAACGTAGGTGGCGGTCGGCAGATTAGGGGTTAAAATATTTTAATCGAGTGGCGGCGATGTGGGGGGAGCTCGGTTTAGGGGTACATAGGTAGTTTATGGGTGTTAGTGTACTTTAGGGTACAGTAGTTAAGAGCTTTATGAACCGGCGTTAGCCAGAAAGTGAGCGTTAGACCCTTTAATCACTGACTCCAAATACCAGCGGGCGGCCAAAACCAGCGTTAGGAGCCTCTAACGCTGGTTTTGACGGCTACCGCCGAACTCCAAATCTAGGCCACTGAATTTAGAAGGTGTCCTCAAGTGATGAAGTGAATGTACATGACTATATCTCACACCTTTTTACAGTTTTTATAATGGTTTATTGTGATGAAGCATTTTAATGTAACAGCTTGAATTTATGATGTGCACATTTAACCTATGACGTGTATGCATAAAGTACCAAAATAAAGCTCTTTTGAAAATTAAAAAAACCTAACACTAACCCCCTGAAGATCACCCTACCTTGAGTCGTGTTAACCCAGCCGGGCTGAATTCTTCATCCAAGCGGGGCAGAAGAGGTCCTCCATCCGACCGATGTCTTCATCCAAGCGGCGTCTTCTATCTTCAATCATCCGGAGTGGAGCGGAGCCATCTTCCATCCAGCCGACGTGGAGCCATCTGTATTTAGTTGCGGCGTGGTCTGGGATCCGCAGGATAGGGTTAATAACTTTAATATAGGTGGCGGCGGTATAGGGGGCTGCAGATTAGGTGTTAATAGGTATAATGTAGGTGGCGGCGGGGTCCGGGATCGGCGGTTTAGGGGGTAATAAGTTTATTATAGTGGTGGGTGGCGGGGTCCGGGAGTGGCGGTTTAGGGGTTAATAAGTATAAAGTAGGTGGCGGCGGTGTAGGGGGGGCAGATTAGGGGTGTTTAGACTCGGGGTACATGTTAGGGTGTTAGGTGCAGACATCTCCCATAGAAATCAATGGGATATCGGGCAGCAGCGAACATGAGCTTTCGCTGCTGTCAGACTCCCATTGATTCCTATGGGATCCACCGCCTCCAGGGCGGCAGATTGAAAACCAGGTACGCTGGGCCGGAATAGTGGCGAGCGTACCTGCTAGTTATTTGATAACTACCAAAAGTAGTCAGAGTGTGCCGAACTTGCGTTCGGAACATCTGTAGTGACATAAGAATCGATCTGTGTCGGACTGAGACCGGCGGATCGTAGCTTACGTCACTATATTCTACTTTTGCCGGTCTCTAGCCTTTGATAACTAAGGCGAATCAGCCTCGCCACAAATACGCTGCGGAATGCCAGCGTATTTGCAGTTGACGGCTTGATAACTAGAGGCCAAAATCTGCATGTAAAAGTTTATCATGATAACCAATACAAATGACATTTGGAAATATAATACACTTAGCTTTAGTAGAACCGACATCAGGCAGCAAAGTTCCAACAGATACTTCTGAGGCAGGATCAGATTGAGACATCTTGCAAAATGTAAAATAAAAAACAACATATAAAGCACAATTTGTCAATTTCCTTATATGACAGTTTCAGGAATGGGAAAAAAATGCAAATAGCATAGCCCTCTGACATAGAAAAAGGCAAGAGGCAAATAGCAATGGGGTATTAAATTAATGAAAAAATTTGGCGCCAAATATGACGCACAAAGTAACTGAAATTTTTTTGGGGCCAACAACATCCGGAAATGACATACTCGTGTCACTAACGACGCAACCCTGTGTAAGGAACTCAGCGTCAACTACCAAGCCGGAAATGACGAACTCGTGTCAACGGACGTACTTTTGCGCCAAAAAATTCTTGCGCCAAGAATGACGCAATAAAGTCTAGCATTTGGCGCACCTGTGGGCCTAATACTGCCCGCAATCTGCAAGAAAAATGTAGTCAATTTTGAAAAAAAAGACTAAACCCTAGGTAAAAAAATATTTCTTAAAATGTTTATCTTCCCAAAATATGAAACTGACAGTCTGCACAAGGAAATACATGAACCTGACTCATGGCAAATATAAGTACAATACATATATTTAGAACTTTATATAAATGCATAACGTGCCAAACCATAGCTGGGGTGTCTTAAGTAATAAAAAAACATACTTACAGAAAAGACACCCATCCACATAAAGCAGATAGCCAAACCAGTACTGAAACAGTTATCAGTAGAGGTAATGGTATATGAGAGTATATTGTCGATCTGAAAAAGGATGTAGGAGATGAATCTCTACGACCGATAACAGAGAACCTATGAAATAGATCCCCGTTAGGAAGACCATTGCATTCAATAGGTGATACTCTCTTCACATCCCTCTGACATTCGCTCTACTCTGAGAGGAATTGGGCTTCAAAATGCTGAGAAGCGCATATCAACGTAGAAATCTTAGCACAAACTTACTTAACCACCTCCATAGGAGGCAAAGTTTGTAAAACTGAATTGTGGGTGTGGTGAGGGGTGTATTTATAGGCATTTGAGGTTTGGTAAACTTTGCCCCTCCTGGTAGGATTGAATATCCCATATGTCACTAGCTCATGGACTCTTGCCAATTACATGAAAGAAATAATAATACTACATAATAACCCTAATAGAAAAAAAAAGATGTGCATGCGAAAATATAGAAAAATGTAAGATGCTATAATCAGAAAGCAGCGTAATGTGATTTATATTCGCTGCAGGATTTAATTTTTAAAGGGACACTGAACCCAAATTTTTTCTTTCACAATTCAGATAGAGCATGCAATTTTAAGCAACGTTCTAATCTACACCTATTATCAATTTGTATTCGTTCTCTTGCTTTCTTTATTTGAAAAAGAAGGGATCTAAGCTATTTTTTTAGTTCATAACCATGGAAAGCACTTGTCGGTGAATTTATCCACCAATCAGCAAGAACAACCTAGTTTGTTCACCAAAAATGGACCGGCATCTAAATTTACATTCTTGCATTTCAAATAAAGATACCAAGAGAATGAAGAAAATTTGACAATTGGAGTCAATTAGAAAGTTGCTTAAAATTGCATGCTCTATCTGAATCACAAAAGAAAAATTTTGGGTTCAGTGCCCCTTTAACCCCTTAATGACCGAGGACGTGCAGGGTACGTCCTCAGAAAAAAGGCAGTTAACGCCTGAGGACGTACCCTGCACGTCCTCGGTGTGGAAAGCAGCTGGAAGCGATCCTGCTCGCTTCCAGCTGCTTTCCGGTTATTGCAGTGATGCCTCGATATGGAGGCATCCTGCAATAACCTTAGATGGCCATCCGATGCAGAGAGAGCCACTCTGTGGCCCTCTCTGCACCGGACATCGATGGCCGGTATCGTTGGTGGGTGGGAGCCGGTGTGGGAGGTGGGTGGCGGCCATCGATGGCCCTTGTCATGTGGAGGGGGGCGGGATCGTGGGCGTGCAAGTCCGGGCGCGCGCGGGGGCGCGCGCACGTGCAGGTGGGGGCGCGCGCGGGGGGCGCGCCGGGGCAGGGACCGGGTGGGGACCGCTGCACTACAGAAAAAAATGTGTCCCAAAATAAAAGTGGGACAAGTAATTTAAAAAAAAAACACCTTATTCGGTATTTAGGTGGTGGGGGTTGGTGGGGGGGGGGGGGGGGTGGGGGGAAATAACAAAAAATAAAAATTAAATAAATATTTGATTGTGAAAAATGGGTACTGGCAGACAGCTGCCAGTACCCAAGATGGCCCCCAATAAGGCAGAGGGGGAGGCTTAGAGAGCTGTTTTGGGGGGGATCAGGGAGGTTGGGGGCTAAGGGGGATCCTAAACACAGCATATGTAAATATGCTTTTTTTTTTTTTCTTTTTAAAAAAAAAAAAATCTTTTATTTTAGTACTGGCAGACTTTCTGCCAGTACTTAAGATGGCGGGGACAATAGTGGGGTGGGGGAGGGAAGGGAGCTGTTTGGGAGGGATCAGGGGGTGGGATGTGTCAGGTGGGAGGCTGAACTCTACACTAAAGCTAAAATTAACCCTGCAAGCTCCCTACACACTACCTAATTAACCCCTTCACTGCTAGCCATAATACACGTGTGATGCGCAGCAGCATTTAGCGACTTTCTAATTACCAAAAAGCAACGCCAAAGTCATATATGTCTGCTATTTCTGAACAAAGGGCATCCCAGAGAAGCATTTACAACCATTTGTGCCATAATTGCACAAGCTGTTTGTAAATAATTTCAGTGAGAAACCTAAAATTGTGAAAAAATTAACGTTTTTTTTAATTTGATCGCATTTGGCGGTGAAATGGTGGCATGAAATATACCAAAATGGGCCTATATCAATACTTGGGGTTGTCTACTACACTACACTAAAGCTAAAATTAACCCTAGAAGCTCCCTACATGCTCCCTAATTAACCCCTTCACTGCTGGGCATAATACGCGTATTTTGCGCAGGGGCATTTAGCAGCCTTCTAATTACCAAAAAGCAAAGCCAAAGCCATATATGTCTGCTATTTCTGAACAAAGGGGATCCCAGAGAAGCATTTACAACCATTTATGCTATAATTGCATAAGTTGTTTGTAAATAATTTCAGTGAGAAACCTAAAGTTTGTGAAAATATTTGTGAAAAAGTGAAAAAAAAATTTTATTTGATCGCATTTGGCGGTGAAATGGTGGCATGAAATATACCAAAATGGGCCTAGATCAATACTTTGGGATGTCTTCTAAAAAAAAATATATACATGTCAAGGGATATTTAGGTATTCCTGACAGATATCAGTGTTCCAATGTAACTAGCGCTAATTTTGAAAAAAAGTGGTTTGGAAATAGCAAAGTGCTACTTGTATTTATGGCCCTATAACTTGCAAAAAAAGCAAAGAACATGTAAACATTGGGTATTTCTAAACTCAGGACAAAATTTAGAAACTATTTAGCATGGGTGTTTTTTGGTGGTTGTAGATGTGTAACAGATTTTGGGGGTCAAAGTTAGAAAAAATGTGTTTTTTTCCATTTTTTCCTCATATTTTATAATGTTTTTTATAGTAAATTATAAGATATGATGAAAATTATGGTATCTTTTGAAAGTCAATTTAATGGCGAGAAAAACGGTATATAATATGTGTGGGTACAGTAAATGAGTAAGAGGAAAATTACAGCTAAACACAAACACCGCAAAAATGTAAAAATAGCCTTGGTCCCAAACGGACAGAAAATGGAAAAGTGCTGCGGTCATTAAGGGGTTAAGGTGCACCCCCTGCTCACTGCTAACTTTGCTCTAAGGAGCGCAGTGTCCCTATCCAGCAAGCTCCATTGCTTTCAATAGGAGCCATCTCGCCATTCACAGGGACTGCCCCTTTTTAAAATCATTCCATCAGGGCAGCCCCTGCGAGAGTCGGCGAGAAAAACTAAGTTTGATCTGGTGAGGCTTAGATCATCGAGCCCTAAGTGCAGAAATGTATTCAACAATACCTTAAACAATAAACAAGACCTGTTTCAAGACTGGGTCTTGTTTAAGACCGAAACGCGTAGATATATCCGGTTTATCGGCTCAGGTTCTTAAAATATACCGTCTCTCCCCCCCTTTTTAGTGTATTTACAAACAGGCACAGTTATCTTTGTACCAGCTGGTGGGCTCAAGTACTGGTTGTAGAATTCATGACAATGTCATAATTGGTATTATTTCCCCATTACCTGTCCAAGTCATCATCATCCGGGTACTTAGGATATGTGTATCCCTTACAAGTTTAGGCCGTCCTTGGAGATCTAATAGTCAGTGGCAACACGCACAGGGAGCAGTTGTTTGTGTTGTTTTTTGTGTGTTAATTGTCTTTTAAATGTAGTGTGTTCTTTCACCCCCATCATGTATTTCTTTATATGATACTTTCTAATAAAAGTTACATTTTAATACATTATTCCGGTCTTCCCTTCCTCCATCTCAGATTGAACATTTTATCTACTTATAGATTTAGTGTGCCATAACAGTGCTTCTTTTTCTTTCTTTTTCTTTAATATTCTTATCTCGGTAAGCATAATACTTATCCTTACGAATATTGTTAGCATTATTGCACTGTGTTATTTATCTTTTATAGGAGATTGTCTACACACTATATCAAGGATTGACTTCTCTGAAGAATTACTCAATAGAGATTGACATCTTTTGTAAAACGCACTATTGGATATAAATAAACTTTTTTCATATTTTTCTCACTTTTTTCTAAATTTTTCTCATTTTTTCACGTATATATATATATATATATATTTTTATTTTTTTTGCACTTAACTTTTTTATTACTTTTTGGTGTACACCTATTTTAATTTTTTGAACATTTATTTTTTAATTTTTAACTTTTTGTTGGATACACTGTTGGATATACATTATATTACACTTTTTGGATATATTTGGATATATTTTTGGAACACTATTTTTTGGATATTTTTATCTTTGGGACATTTATTCCACTGGCACATTAAAGGAACTTAGTCCAAAATGAATCCAAGAAAATATGAACAATGTGGACACTTATGTTACTAATCATTGTTAATCATTTTGTGTTGAATATACTTTGTTAACTTTTAATGTTACCATAATGAAACTTTTTTAACCCGTATATGTCCTATCTTCAGCTTTCTTAGCTATTCTAGCTTTTTTTAGCGCTCCTCTTCTTGCATATTTTTAGTTTCCCTTTGAGATCTGGTTGATAGATCTCGCCTATAGGAGGAGCTTGTATAGTCTTACTCTGGCGCTGTGAAATACTAACTTTTGTATCTAGATATAGCATGTTATCTCCTTATAGTTAACTTCATACAACGGTGAGATTTATAGTATACATAATGGTGAAAGCTAGGATTTACCAGCGCAATAAATAAAGGGGACTTTCACTCATGAAGTATAAAAAACTTCATGCTAAAAGTACCTTTATTTACAGTGAGCTTATGCCATGCTGAGCACCTCCGGCCACCCACGGCAAAATATATTTTTTCTCAGTGAGGTGATGTTTCCAACTCTTAGCCAATAGCGTTCCGGCAAAGTGGCGGAAACATCATCTTGTTGAAAATAATAGCGTTTTTCCAGAGGCGCTCAGCTTGACATAAACTCACTGTAAATAAAAGTTTTTGCTCAATATTTTATAAAATAATTGCAAATATTTTCTCTATATTTTGCATTGTATAAATCAAGTATTATAACACAGTTATTATTGTACTCTTTTTTTATTATTAGGTAATAGGTTTCAAATTGTATAATAACACTTTATAGTTTACTGATTTACTACCACAATTATTTTGCTATTGCTGATTGATTAATGTGTTTGAATGTGTTTTTTTACTTAACAATATCAGTTTATGACATTTGTGCAAATAATATTTTTTTATCATTCAGCTACTTACGGTAATTACAATTAATACACTTTCTAATAATCATATTTAATTCAAATACAAGTTTCATGGTCTAATAGTAAATAAAACAAAATGTTTATTTACCGAGCTTGCACAAAAGCTGATATGGTGCTTGAAATAGGTCAAGCCAAGGCAGTACAATTTGTCCAAAACTCCAGAGAAATGTTGCTAGGAAATTACTTTATAATGGATAGGATTACCACTGTCAAGTTGTTCCAAGTGTACAAGCAGTGTTATTGTGGCACAATGCATTTGAAACATTTCTGATAAGTGGTATTACCCCAGGGATTTCAAATGGATTGTATAATGGCTTGGAATTTGAAAACCCTACATGAATCCATGCAAGGTACTTTGAACTGAAATTCAGATAAATTGGAGTGGGGACCAATGTGCCTGCTACATATTATTTAGACCAAAATCTTAACTGGGTGGAGCTGGAAAAAAAATTCTATTAACAAAAAGGTTTTGCTGCAAAATCTATATATTCATAGCCATGTTTACATTTATTTATGGTATCTGTTTTCTTGTTTACAGGTCTGGATGGTGAGAGCAGCTTTAGTTCTGCTTATGGGTCTACTACTTGTCAGCTCTGACCCTAAAGTAATTAAACGTCCTGTACCAAAAGCAAGTAAATGCGCAGATCGTCCAGAGGAGCTTCTGGAGCAGTTGTATGGGCGCCTGGCTGCAGGTATGCTCAGCGCTTATCACCACACGCTACAGTTGCAGCCACTGGATAAACTAAACATCAGCTGCCCCGCAGGGAACCGAGGTCGAGGTTTAACGGAAAACAAGCAACGCTTGCCAGTCAATATACACAGCATCTCTCCCTGGGCTTATAGGTGAATGAGCAGAACCTCTTTTTTATAGTCAATTCTATGCAATTATATTCTTTGTCAATCACAGTATTTATAAGCTAGGGCACTTTACAGGCAAATGTTGATCTTAAACTGTTTAAGAGTAAAAAAATTCATATTTTCTTTCTTTGTACGTTAAAGGGACATAAAAGTACCACAAGAAAATGTTCTGTGTAATTGTTATATGCAAGTTAGAGTGCAATATAATATTCTTTAACTTAAGGTAGTTTAAATGGACATGAAATCACAAATCAGAAAGACCACACAATTTTAAAGGGATGATGAACACTTAATACATTTTATAAGTATAGGGCGAGATTACATATGCTGCGTAGGTTTCAGCGCAACTGCTGAAACCCACGTCGCCTGTAAAGTTCACCTCACACATCGGGTGAATCACATAAACTGCGCCGGCAGATAATATATTGCTGTAAGTTGAACAAACCAGCGACGTTCAGAAATGTGCGGAAATACATATATCTTGCGTCACCAGTGACTTACGGAAGTATATCATCTGCCAAAGTCTAAGTTAAAAACAAAAAAGTGCAAAATACACGTAAAAATCTAACCCGCCTCAAAAAAATTAAACCGACACGTCAAAACCCTTATATACGCCATCCCCCCACATCGCAATTACTAATAAAAGTAATTAACCCCTATATCCACCATCGCCCCACATCGCAATCTAACTAATAAAAGTATTAACACCTAAACACCTAACACCTAAAGCCTTGCGCTGGATATATAAGTACCGTAACTCCCTGGAAGTTCTAACTAACACCTAACGCCGCCAGCAGGGGGTGTCAATCAACCCGATCGTACTCAATCGGGTTGAATTGCGGCGATGTCTGTCCGCCAGCTCAGAGCAGGCAGATAGGTTATGGAGCAGCGGTATTTAGACGCTGCTTCATAACTGGTGTTTCTGGGGAGCCTGAAGGCTCACCAGGAACACGGGGGTTCAAGCTCCGTATGCACGCACAATATCTACCTGTCAACCGTCATCCCCCCACCGCAATAACTAAATAAAATCTATTAACCCCTAATCCACCAACCTCCACATCGCAATCTACCTAAAAAATGTATTAACCCCTAATCCGCCATCCCCCCACATCGCAAACTGCCTAAAGAATGTATTAACCCCTAATCCGCCATCCCCACACATTGCAAACTGCCTAATAAAGTGATATTAACCCCTAAACCGCTAACCCCCCACAACGCAATAAACCTAATTAACCTATTAACCCCTAAACCACCAACCCCCCACAACGCAATAAACTAATTTAATGTTATCTTGGTTTTTTTTTAGTTTACCGAATTGGGGTTAATTTAGGGGGTGTTAGGTTAGGGGGCTTAGTGATTAAATTAGTTATTTGCGTTGTGGGAGGATGGCGGTTTAGGAGTTGATAGGTTAATAAGGTATATTTGCGTTGTGGCGGGTTGGCGGTTTAGGGGTTAATAGTGTAATTAGGTTTGCATTGTGGGGTGATTGCGGATTAGGGGTTAATACATTTATTAGCATTTGCAATGTGGGGTGATGGCGGATATAGAGGTTTATTTTTGAGAGGCGGGTTAAACTTTTACGGGCGATGTAGGATTTTTTTTGTGTTTTTATTATGCGCCGGCAGTTTCTAAACTGCCGTAAGTCACTGGGGACTCCAGGAATTTGTATTTCCGCACATTGCCAGTTTATCCGACTTACGGCAGTTTATGTACGGTTTATGTGATTCCCCGATGTGTGAGGTGACTTTACGGTGGGACACGGGTTTCCGTATATGTGATCTCAGCCATGATCTTAAAAAAAACACCCCCCCCCCCCCAAAAAAAATAAAAAAATTAGCATCAACCCCCCAAATAGGTACTCACCATTGATGAAGTCTGGACATCCATCTTCTTCCAGGCGGCGAAGGTCTTCTTTCAGCGCGGCACCATCTTCATCCGAGTGGTGCGGTCATCCAACATGGAGGTCCTTTTTATGTGATCGTACGCCGCACACTAAAGTTTGAATGCAAGGTACCCCTTTTATATTGGGGTACCTTGCATTCCAATTGGCTAAACATTTTAAGTCAGCCAGTAGGATGAGAGCTGCTTACATCCTATTGGCTGTCCAAATCAAAGAACTGTTATCTTTAGGGCAATGCCCTACAAAATGCCCTTTTAAGGGCTATTGGTAGTTTATTGTTAGATTAGGGATTTTTTTTTGGGGTGGCATTTTTGTTTTTAAGGGGGTATTAGATTAAGAATAACTTTTTTTATGTTGGATAATGTAGTTTGTTATTTTCTATAATCTTAGCTTTTTTATTTTTTGTAATCTTAGGTTTTTTTATTTTAATGTAGTTAGGATTTTTTATTTTACTGTAATGTGAGGATTTTTTTATGTTGGGTAATGTTAGTTTTTTTAAGGTAATTTAGGTTTTTTATTTTTGGTCATTTTAAAATAATTTTTAAGGTAGATAGTATTTTGTTATTTAATGTTAGTGTATTTTAATGGGGTTAATTTAGGGGGTGTTAGGTTAGGGGGCTTAGATATTAGATTAATACTTTTAATTGTGGGGGGTTGGCGGTTTAGGGGTTAATAGGTTAATTTGTTGTTTGTGTTCTGGGTATTTGGCGGTTTAGGGGTTAATAGTGTAATTATGTACTGCGTTGTGGGGGGTTGGCGGATTAGGGTTTAATACTTTTATTAGGTACTTTGCGTTGTGGGGTTTGGCAGTTTAGGTGTTAATATGTTCATTAGGTAGTTTGCGTTGTGGGGGATAGCGGTTTAGAGGTTAATAGGTTTATATAGTATTTTGCGTTGTGGGGGATGGCGGTTTAGAGGTTAATACATTTTATTAGTTATTGCGGTGGGGGGGATGGTGGATTAGGGGTGAATATTGTGCATGCGTTAGGTGTTTGTTAAGACTTCTAGGGAGTTATGGTACTTTCATACTCAGTGCAAGGCTTGCTGCGCCTGCCTATGTGTGGCGAGGGGAATATGGAGTCAAATTTCTCCATTCTTGGCATTTAAGTCCTTGCGCTGAATATGTGATACCGACTTGCAACACTGGTTCTATGTTAGTTAATAGGAGTAGAAACAGTGGGAGACGGGTGAAATATACGCGCCTAATTTGTATGCAGTGCCAAATATGTGATCGCTAGATTCTACTAAAAATAGGCAACAATGAATTTTGCGCCCAACGCCGCATATGTAATCTTGCCCATAGTATTGAGGCTATTCCTCCTCATGCTATTCATGGGTTCCTCCATATTGACATCTTTCAGTACAATCCAGTGCTGACCTGTTTGCACATTTGCAGCAACTCTTCTTTAGATACCTGCAGCGTAACCTATGTCCTATAATGGCAACACCCATGATTAGAGGGAGGTGTATAAAATATATTTAGTGAAGGAAAAGGAATGCACTTCTGAGAGCAAGCCAAACATAGGGCTAGATTACAAGTGGAGCACTATTTGTCACTCCCAATTGCACGTTAACTCTGCTAGAAGTTTTTTGCATCGGGTTGCACTTGTATTATGAGTTAAAATTAAACTGTGTGCTAACTCGACACACTTAAAAGCTGAACTTAGAATATCAGGTGCGCAATAACCTATTCCCCCATGGAAGTTAGGATGCAAAAAAAGTGAGGGGGAAAACAAACACCCTACTCGCCCACAAACCCCATCGCATATTCTCAAGTGCGCTAACCCAACATGAAAATATTAGTATTTCACATTCATGTGTTTTTTACATATTTTCTATTTATTCATAAATACATATTTATACATACATATACCTGTATCTGATGGTATTTAGCTAAAATATATATCTATAGCTATATATAGATGACTATATATAGATAAAGATATATACATGTATAGGAATATCTATTTATAATTACATAGAACATAATCTGCTATGTTCTAAACATTGGAATGTGAAATATTTACAGTAAATACACACTATGGGGCATATCTATCAAGCTCTGTACGGAGCTTGAACCCCCGTTTTTTCTGGCGAGCCTTCAGGCTCCCCAGAAACACCAGTTATGAAGCAGCGGTCTAAAGACTGCTGCTCCATAACCTGTCCGTCTGCTCTAAACAGGCGGACAGATATCGCCGCAATTCGAGTACGATCGAGTTGATTGACACCCCCTGCTGGCGGCCGATTGGCTGGGAATCTGCAGGGGGCGGCGTTGCAGAAGCAGCTCACAAGAGCTGCTGGTGCAATGCTGAATACGGAGAGCGTATTGCTCTCCGCATTCAGCAAGGTCTGTCGGACCTGATCCGCACTGTCGTTAAATAGACTCCTATAACACTTTATTAAATATGAATACTGCATAAATATGCTTTTACATGTTTTCATCCACTTACTTGCAGAGGGCTCCAATGCACTTATATGTGTACATATGTGTTTATGTGTTTATTTGTCTGTAAATACATATTATACACATATAAATACATATGTACACATATAGAAATATATACATACATATACATATTTAAACATATATATGTATGTGTCTCTATGTTAAAGCCCTTTGATGTTTGTTTTTATAACTTTTTAAAAAATATATTTTTATTAGACAGTGTTATTATGAGTGTAACTGTACTTTGTAATCTATTTTTTATGTGTTTTGTGACACTTTTTTGTTTCTCGAAACAGTTAACCAGAGCTCTAAGGTCCCGCTAACCCGACGCACGTTTACTTGAATTGCGCTCAAGCGATCATGTTTACTTTCATCTTGTAATATGAGCGGAAAACCCGATGAGTGCAAACACCTGAAAAAAAACCCTTATTGCTTGTGCATAACTGCTAACGCGCCACTCGTGTTCTGTCTGAATCATTATAGTTCAGTTTTCACTTTTATGTCCCTTTCATGTTACCTCTATCACGTTCTAAC